>NC_142739.1:2557500-2857500 GCF_051943395.1 Hippocampus bargibanti | reverse complement strand
TGTGTATATATATGTATATGTATGTATATGTATATATATATATATATGTGTATATGTATATGTATATGTATATGTATATATATACATCTCAATGGCAAGCCAGCTCAATGGCCACTAGTATCGTTGTCAAAAAAACTGCTAAGTGGCACTATACAGTTCCATTTTGGCTACTGTTGAAAGAGATCAAAGAGTTCAAAGAGTTAATGGGTTGGGGGAAGAAGCTGTTTAAATGTCTGCTGGATTTGGTGCGCATGGATCGGTAGCGCCTGCCTGAGGGGAGTAGCTGGAAAAGGTGGTGGGCAGGGTGCGGAGGGTCCAGTAGGATTTTCCGCGCCCTAGTTTGGATTCTTGCAGTATGCAAGTCCTCGAGAGTGGGTAGGGCGGTGCCAATGATTTTTTCCGCCGTCCTAACTGTCCGTTGAAGTCGGATTTTGTCCATTTTTGTGGCGGCCCCGAACCAAACGGTGATGGAAGAACACAGGATGGATTCGATGACAGCCGTGTAGAAATGTTGCAGCACCTCCTGTGGCAGGCCATGCTTCTTTAGCAGCCTCAGGAAGTACATTCTCTGTTGGGCCTTTTTCAGAATAGAGTTGGTGTTGACCTCCCACTTCATGTCCTGGGAGACTGTGATTCCCAGAAACTTGAAGGTCTCAACGGTTGACACAAGGCAGTTGGATAGTGTGAGGGGTAGCTGTGTTGATGGATGTTTCCTGAAGTCCACGATCATCTCAACTGTCTTGAGCGTGTTCAGCTCCACGTTGTGACGGCTGCACCAGAGCTCCAGCTGCTCCACTTGTTGTCGGTAAGCAGACTCGGCGCCATCTTTGATGAGACCGATGACCGTGGTGTCGTCTACGAACTTTATGAATTTGACAGCTGGGTGCGTTGAGGTGCAGTCGTTCGTGTAGAGACAGTCGTTCCTGTTGTGTCAGGAAGCTGAGGGTCCACTGGCAGATCGTGGAGGACACACCATGCTGGAGAAGTTTGGGGATGAGGAGTTCTGGGATGATGGTATTGAACGCAGAGTCCACAAACAGGATCCTTGCGTAGGTTCCTGTGTTGTCAAGGTGGTCGATGATGTGGTGCAGTCCGATGTTGACTGCATCCTCCACAGACCTGTTTGCCCGGTAGGCAAATTGAAGAGGATCTAGCAGAGGTCCGGTGATGTTCTTTAGGTGGTTCAGCACGAGGCGTTCAAAGGACTTCATGACCACAGACGTCAGAGCAACAGGTCTATAGTTGTTCAATCGCGAGGGTGCTGGTTTCTTTGGAACTGGGACGATAGTAGACTGTTTGAAGCAGGATGGGACTTCACACTGCTCCAGGGATCTGTTGAAGTGTGAAGACCGGAGCCAGCTGGTCAGCGCAGAATTTCAGGGTGGAGGGGGACACTCTGTCAGGTCCTGCAGCTTTCTTGATCTTCTGCTGCTTGAAGAGCCGTCTAACGTCAAGTTCGTGGATCTGTAGGGCAGAGGGCGGAGATACGGTAGTTTCTGGTAATGGTGGGCAGACCAGGGAACTGGGGGTGTCCTTTTCAAATCGGCAAAAGTATGTATTTAACTCATCAGCCATACCATTGTTGTACACTGCTTGGAGGGATGGTAAACGATAATTTGTTATTTCTTTCAGGCCATTCCACACCGATGCAGACTCGTTAGCGGAGAACTGTTTGTTAAGCCTCTCCGCATAACTTTTCTTTGCGATGTTAATTTCCTTCATCAGCCTGTTTCGGGCGAGTTTATAAACTGCTCGATCGCCGCTTTTAAATGCGGACTCTTTCTCTTTCCTAAGCTGCCTGAGTTTGGAAGTGAACCATGGCTTGTTGTTGTTGAATGAGCGGAAGGACTTTGTTGGTACACACATGTCCTCACAGAAACTGATGTATGATGTTACAGTGTCTGTGTATTCATCCAATGTGCCCGTTGAAGTTTCAAAGACGCTCCAATCAGTGCAGTCTAAGCATTCTTGTAGCGATAACGTTGCTTCATCTGTCCATTTTTTAACTGTCTTGACTACCGGTTTTACACATTTGAGTTTCTGTTTGTATGTGGGAATTAAGTGGATTAAATAGTGGTCAGAAAGACCCAATGCTGCATGCGCAACAGACCCGTATGCGCCTTTGAGTGCTGTGTAACAATGATCTAGAATGTTTTCTCCTCTGGTGAAACAGTCAATATGCTGCTTATATTTGGGAAGTTCACGGTTTAAACGTGTTTGATTAAAATCGCCCAAAATGATCAGGGGTGATTCTGGATATTTTAGTTCGAGTTGGTTTACATGGTCCGCTAGCATTTATATACACGGGTAAGCATTAGCTTGTGGCGCGATGTATACGGCAACGGGAATAAAGGAAGCGAACTCACGTGGCGAGTAGAATGGCTTGCAGTTGAGAGACAGCGATTCCAAACCAGGGCTGCAGTGTGCGTCGAGCATCGTGACATCGGTGCATTATTCTTCGTTGATGTAGAAGCATAGTCCACCGGCTTTGGATTTCCCCGATTGCTCCGTGTCACGATCGGCCCGAAGGAGACGGAATCCGGGTAGGTGTAGCGCGGAATCCGGGTGGCGGTCACTGAGCCAAGTCTCAGCGAAGCACAGCGCAGCAGAGCGGGCAAACGTTTTATTGGTCTTTGTGAGAAGCTGAAGTTCGTCCATCTTGTTTGGTAGTGAGCGTAGATTAGCGAGGTGGATCGATGGGAGCGGCGTTCGAAATCCACGCTGCCGTAGCTTGACGAGCACGCCGGCTCGCTTCCCCCTCCTACGCCGGCGTCTCAAAGCTCCGTACAGAGCTGCTACGCCGCTCGCGAGCAGCCCCGAAAAACCTTGTAGATTTTGGTGTGTCGGTGAAAATAGTCCTAGAGTGGATTCCCAAATGCTCAGTAACTCTTCCCTCGTGTAACTGAGTCGCGTAGGATCGCAAAAAACTAGTGAAAATGACAAAACCAGGAACAGTACTAGGGAGCGTGTGACCGAGGCTGCCATTCGCAGCGCCATCTTGGATATATATATACAGTAAAGTCTTGTTATATCGATATTGGATATATCGATAGTCCCGGTTATATCGATACTATTTCTATGCACGCACGGAGAAAATTACATGCAAACAGGGTCGGATATATCGATAGTCCCGGTTATATCGATATTTTTTCGGACTCCCTTGAATATCGATATAACGAGACTTTACTATATATATATATATATATATATATATATATATATATATATATATATATATATATATATATATATATATATATATATATGTATGTATATATATATATGTATGTATATGTATGTATATGTATGTATGTGTATGTATGTATATATATATATATATATAGATATATATGTGTATGTATGTATATGTATGTATGTGTATGTATGTATGTATATACAGTAAAGTCTCGTTATATCGATATTCAAGGGAGTCCGAAAAAATATCGATATAACCGGGACTATCGATATATCCGACCCTGTTTGCATGTAATTTTCTCCGTGCGTGCATAGAAATAGTATCGATATAACCGGGACTATCGATATATCCGATATCGATATAACGAGACTTTACTGTATATATAGCGGCTGGATAGCTCAGTTGATAAGGCATCGGTTTGGCATATGGCCTACATCATACAATGATGAGAGACAATAAATGGAATGACATGCCGGCTCAGACGTCGCCCGGCCAAACATGGTCTGCGTCAGGTGGCTGTTCTGGTCAGCTAGAAAACACCTTCACCACAGTAAAATGTAGTTAAATTGAGTTATTAAATTCATATATTATCGCAATAAAATTGTACTTAATTAGATAGGAATGTGGGTGGAGACTGTAGGCATCCATATCAATATATTATCCTTCTCAAAGCATTACGTTGATTGTTTACAGGCTGTGTGTGTGACTGACGGTGAGAGAATCTTGGGCCTGGGAGATCTTGGTTGCAATGGGATGGGAATTCCAGTGGGCAAGCTGGCCCTCTACACAGCCTGTGGGGGCGTTCCCCCACACCAGTGCCTGCCCATCCTGCTTGACGTGGGTACAGACAATGAGGTAAGAGGAAACGATTGAATACAGTATACCTCTAGGCAAAATGGTTCTTCAGAAGCGTGAAACAATTTCTACAGTCTGTTATCACCATAGAGTACACCTAAACAGAGTAAAATTTGAAATTAAAAGGACATTTTACATTGAGGAAAGATTGGAGTGGTATCAATTTTGAAAAAAAAGTTATCACTCATAAATTCAAAGTAAATTTCACATGCAGATTGTTGGATAATTTTTTGTATGGCGAATTACCCCAACACAGATATTCTCAATAAATTTTACTTCATTATAATTGTACTTAATAATAATAAAACAATGTTACTCAAGTGGTGAAGAGCAAACACACATCCTGCAGATCGGGAAACAGTCACAGTAGCACGTAGGGCGTAGGCCATGCCACGCCACTCTTATGATGATCTAATAAATTGCTGATGACAGATGGAATACTCGTACCAAAAGATCTCAAGAATTTTTGGTTTTGAGCAGAACTCAAAGTAGGAGCGGCATGGCTCAGGTCATCATTTGGCCATCTCCCAACGTGAAAACTGTGGATTTGTTTCTCAACATTTTACTCAACCAATACTGATGTGAGTAAAATGTACTTCAAACTTCAGAGTGAACAAAAAACTACCGTATTTCCCGGTGTATAAGGCGCTTCCAGAAGCCTGGATTTTCTTCAAAAGATGACCCTCCTTTAATGTGAAGCAATAGGTCTGCAACTACTGTCAGCAGCCACTGACTTCATTCCCCCTGTAGAACAAGTAGTGTGCGTAACCCCAGCATCTACTGTAGCGCCTTATAATATGGTGAGCCTTATATTTGGAACATGTTTATATATTTATATATTTATATATTTGACAAACTTTTTTCATTAATTGAATGTGCGCTTTATAGTCCAGTAAGCCTTGTAGATGGAAAAAAATTGGAAAAATACACCATTCATTGGGGGTGCGCCTTATATTCCGGTGCGCCTGCTGCACCGAAAAATCTGGTAGCTTTTTTCAAGACAATATAGCTCCAAATGTTATATTCTCACTGAATATTTTACTCTGAGACTGGGAAGAAATACTGCATACTCCAGAAAATCTTCTGTGTAAAATGAAGTTGATAGGGAGGTTAAACCTATTGTCAGTTCTATTGAATACACTACAGAGATACTGTAAGATAATTCATTTTATTTTCAAACTGATTCACATTGATTTGTTCGATTTATTTATTTCATAAAATGTCACAGATTACATATATCTGCCGCCAATGATGGATTATGTATTGGATTGGATATGCCTTTATTAGTCTCACAGTGGAGAAATTTACATTTCACAGCAGCAAAGTGATGAAAGGAATGAAAGTAGAAAAACAAAATACATGAGCTGCTGGCATCTCCCAGCCTCCCTGTCAATCAAAAGGTGGTTCATCATGGGAGGTTGGCCCCTTGAAAAGGGAAATCTTGGGTCAAAATGATATTGCCACATGGGCTCAGGAACACTTATGCAAACCATTGTCCGCTTCCAGAGTTGTTTGCATGTAAAGATGCAAGTTCAAAAGGTACTACGCAATGTGAAAGCCTCATGTCAAAAACACCTAGAAACACCGCTGGCTTGTCTCGGCCCAAGCTCATCTGATATAAATTGAAAAAGTGTGCTGTGATCTGACACGTCCGCCTTTCAAACAATTTTTATAAAGTTATGAACATTGTGTCCTGCGGTTTTATAAGTACAAAGTACAAAAGGCTAGCACTTTAGATGGGATGAGGGCATGTATAGTGCACATGACATATGTAACATCTGTGAAGGTACCATTCATTCTGAAAGATACATTCAGGTTTTGAAGCAACACGGGATTCCTTTCAAACATTGTATTTTTCAAGGATGTCTATGCTTTTTTCAGCAAGAAACATTCTGCATTTGTTGTGACAGTATGGCATTGTAGTAAAAGTGTGCAGGTACTACACTGGCCTGTCTGCAGTACAGACCCGCCTCCCATTGAAAATGTGTACTATTATGAAGTGTAAAATACGACAACAAAGACTACAGATTGTTTACCACATAAATTGTACATCAAGCAATTCCACCCAAAAAACAATTAGTGTTCTCTAGTGAAGAAACACTGACTGAGTGTTGTGAAATGAAAAATGATTCATGTTCCGGCTTTTGGAAGCACATTGCAGGTATCCTATTCAAAATTAGTGATTTTTTTAAACAAAAGAAAATAATGTTTCTGAAATTGAACACAAAAATGTATTTGTGGTGTATTCAATTGAATATTAGGTGGAAAGGTATTTGTACTTTATTGTATTCTGTTTTGATTGTGTTTTAAATTCCAACTTCATTGGGATTATTTTTGTTTGTTTGTTTGTGAAGAATTTTGTATGCAATAAAACCAGACATTTCGTTACTAAGCAGCAATAGTCATTACCAAACAACTTTAGTCAGATATACTATTCTCTACCTTTTACAAATGATTTTAAGGCATATCTATCCAATTAGGAAATTTATAAGTATGAGATGGATTCTGGCAGTATGTTGTTCAAAATCTTATCAGATGAAAAATAAATTCCACATGTGTTTTAAACCAGGGGTCAGTTTACTGGATAATTTCTGGTAGAAATCACATAATCAAATTTAACCAGGCACGCCTTGCTTCATAAAAAACATCAACCAGCTACTCCCGTGCATTCCCCTTTTGAGATGCTACATCTCCCCTGATGGGTGCCAGCTGGTAAAGCAGATCTCTCTCGTGCCGGTACGTGCAAGTACCGGCCAGACAGCAAACAGAGCACCCACCAATAGTCTTTGAAGAGACTCAGACGAAAATAGTGTGCATGCATGTCTATATTTACACATATCTCTTTATACTGTATCCATGTTGTGTTGGCCAAAGGCGTGGCTACATTAGGTAGGGTTCTGTGCCTGATGCCAGATAAACTGAGCCTGTCAGAAGTTGTTGTGTATTATACCAAAAGACAGATTTCAGATGACTCCTCTGTTGCAGATCAGCTTCAATCCGCCAAATTTGTCATGTGTTTCATGTATTGTCTTATTGTGCCGGTCCCAAGTCCGGATAAATACCGAGGGTTGTGTCAGGAAGGGCATCCGACGTAAAAGCTTGGCCAAAACAAACATGCCGATTAAACCTCCGAAGATGGAGGACACTGATTCGCTGTGTAAGCCCTTAAAGGGAAAAGCCGAAAGGAAAAGAAGTTTCATGTATTGTCATAGCACCGCAGCAATGTCTATGGAGTTTGCACTGCTCAATGTGAATACATTTGATGCAAAACCTGCAAGCTTTTCTCATGGCCTTTCTCATTGCATGCGATTGCATCACTTTTGAAATGACCACCAAAGACACGCTGATATTAGTCCACTCTGGTACATCGAATGATCACGTTTTGCCTGTTTCGATTACAGTTAATCTTGGCCCACTCCTGCCTACGAGTGTCCAACGAATGCCTGCCAGGAAATAACTTGTCAGCCCCATATAAATAATATTCTTGTTTGGTTCTTGACCTCGCAATGGAAAGGTGGCTGCTTCTCACTCCATCATTTGCTTATTTTAGAACCACTGTGCAATTATATATTCAAAGTGCATGGGAAGTAAAAGGATGCCTTCTCAAGTGAGGCAAGAAAGCAGCTGCAAAGATTTGAGGATTAAAACTCTGAAGACCTTTCATCAAAGTTAATCCAAGCAGAAATACTGTATATTCATTTGAAAGATGTTAAGTTGCTGCCTGGTGGATTATGTATGAACATAAAACATGTATAGAAATCATTAAATTATGAGGGTGAGGCTTGAGCTTGTTCACATCGTGCTTCTCGCTCTCACCACAAACTCAAAGAACAAATTATGCATGTTGTGTGGGATGGCTGTACTCCAAAACAGTTGATTTATTTTACTATTTAGTAATCCATTAAGAAGGTGTGTCAACTCAGGTCCTGGAGGGCCACTGTAATGCATGTTTTCCAAGTCTCACTGTTGCAACACACCTGATTAAAAAGATCAGTAATCTCTGCGGAAGTCTGACATTGAACCGGTTCATTTGAATCAGGTGCGTTGCAACAGGGAGACTTGGAAAACATCAAGGACGGCGCCCCTCCAGGACCTAAGTTTGACACCTATGCATGAAAGAATCAATGTATCCTTTAAAATACACCTCCCGGTAGTTTCATATGTCTTTTATCCTCTTCATTGTGTGTTTTTCAGGCATTATTGCAAGATCCACTGTACATTGGGCTCAAGCACAAGAGGGTGCGAGGCCAGGCATATGATGAGCTGCTGGATGAATTTATGAAGGCTGTGACAGACAGGTCTGTTTCAATTAATGTTCCCACTTCCTTTTCACAGTCTGCCGCTGTGTCTTTCAGACATACCACTCTCTTAAGCCATTTGGAGCGTACTATACGTACTGTACAATATGTGATGTAGACAGACCCATTTTGTGGGATTCTACTGTCTGGAAAACAATTTACCACTGCATGATTGGACTTTTATGAGTGGAATTTTGGGTCCAATGCTTTTTCAAACCATAATACCCAACTTTGCTCATGATGATCAGAGAGACCTTATTGAAAAATGATCAGAGAGCCACTAAAAGCACCAGAACTATTGATTTCATTCACAGCAATGAAAATGCGCCAAAGCTTGAAGTTCATGTCCTTGAACACAAGTTTTTTGCATATTTGATGTATTTGGGTGCAGTTACGTATTTACTTTTTATATATATATATATATATATATATATATATATATATATAATGTGTACCTCTGTCAATGTTTTCCCTCCCACAAGGGGGCAGCATTTGCCTTTTGTACAGCCGCCCCCATTTCTGATGAAAGAAGAGAGTCTAAGGTTTATTACACTGCATTGAATGATTATGTGGTCCTAAAACTCAATATTCTGTGGGTCCTGCAATTTCAGTGAATATGACAAAAATTCCTCTCCATGTTGTGAGGGTTTGTTATGAATGTCTGTCAGAAGGAGTTTCAACTCCCACCTCCGGCAGAACTTTACACATGTCCCGGGGGAGGTGGGGGACATTGAGTCCAAATGGACCATGTTCCGTACCTCTCTTGCTGAGGCGGCAAATCGGAGTTGTGGCCGTAAGGTGGTTGGTGCCTGTTGTGGCGGCAACCCCCGTACTCGCTGGTGGACACCAGTAGTAAGGGATGCCGTAAAGCTGAAGAAGGAGTCCTATCGGGCCTATATGGCCTGTGGGACCCCTGAGACAGCTGACGGGTACCGTTTAGCCAAGCAGAATACAGCCTCAGTCGTCGCCTAGGCAAAAACACGGGCATGGGAAGAGTTCGGTGAGGCCGCTTCGAGGAAATTCTGGTCCACCATCCGGCGTCTCAGGAGGGGAAAGCAGTGCACCACTAACACTGTGTACAGTGAGGATGGGGTGCTGCTGACCTCGACTCGGGACGTCATGAACCGGTGGGCAGAGTACTTCGAAGACCTCCTCAACTACACCAACACGCCTTCCTTGGAAGAAGCAGTGTCTGGGCACTCCGAGGTGGGCTCTCCGATCTCTGTGGCTTGAGTCACCGAGGTGGTTAAAAAGCTCCTCGGTGGCAAGGCCCCGGGGGTAGATGAGATCCGCCCGGAGTTCCTAAAGGCTCTGGATGTTGTGTGGCTGTCTTGGCTGACACGCCTCTGCAACATTGCGTGGTCATCGGGGAGAGTGCCTCTGGATTGGCAGACCGGGGTGGTGGTCCCCCTTTTTAAAACGGTGGACCGGAGGGTGTGTTCCAACTACAGGGGGATCTCACTCCTCAGCCTCCCTGGAAAGGTCTATTCAGGGGTTTTAGAGGGTCGGGTCCGTCGGAAAGTCGAGCCTCAGCTTGTGGAGGAACAGTGTGGTTTCGTCCCGGCCGCGGAACAGTGGACCAGCTCGACACCATTGGCAGGGTCCTCGAGGGTGCATGGGAATTCGCCCAACCAGTCTACATGTGCTTTGTGGACTTGGAGAAAGCGTTTCACCGAGTCCCTCGTGGAGTTCTCTGGAGGGTGCAACGGGAGTATGGGGTACAGGAGCGCCTGATACGGGCCGTTCGGTTCCTATTCGACCGATGTCAGAGTCTGGTTCGCATTGCCGACAGTAAGTCGGAATCGTTTCCAGTGAGGGTTGGGCTCCGCCAAGGCTGCCCTTTGTCACCGATTCTGTTCATAACCTTTATGGACAGAATTTATAGGCGCAGCCAAAGCGATGAAGGGTTACGTTTTGGTGGCTTCAGTAAAGCATCTCTGCTTTTTGCAGATGATGTGGTACTGTTGGGGCCTTCAAGTGGAGCTCTCCGACTCTCGAGCGTTTCACAGCCGAATGTGAAGCGGCTGGGATGAAAATCAGCACCTCCAAATCTCAGACAATGGTTCTTGGTGGACAATGGTTCAATTGCGATTTTGCCTCAAGTGGAGGAGTTCACGAATGAGGGTGTGAGGGAGCGAGAGGTCGACAGGCGGATCGGTGCGGCGTCTGCTGTGATGCGGGGTTTGTACCGATCTGTCGTGGTGAAGAAGGAGCTGAGCCAAAAAGCAAAGCTCTCAATCTACCGGTCGATCTACGTTCCAACCCTCATCTTTGGTCACGAGCTATGGGTTGTGTCCGAAAGAACGAGATCCCGGATGCAAGCGGCCGAAATGAGCTTTCTACGTAGGGTGTCCGGGCTCTCCTTTCGAGATAAGGTGAGAAGCTCGGTCATCCGGGAGAGGCTCAGAGTCGAGCCGCTTCTCCTCCACATAGAGAGGAGCCAGATGAGGTGGCTCGAGCATCTGATTAGGATGCCCCCTGGACGCCTCGCTGGTGAGGTGTTCTGAGCATGCCCCACTGGCAGGAGACCCCGGGGACGACCCAGGACATGCTAGAGAGACTATGTCTCCTAGCTGGCCTGGGAACGCCTCGGGATTGACCAGGACGAGCTAGAAGAAGTGGCTGGGGAGAGGTAAGTCTGGGCTTTCCTACTGAAGCTGCTGCCCCCGCGACCCGACCCCGGATAAGCGGCAGAAGAAGGATGGATGGATGACAAAAAACCTGGCACTGTAGTGGACTCTTTTTTGCACATCGTCTGGCAGTGAATGAGTTAAGAAAGAACAGAAATAGATGGAAATCATAAGCCTCAGCTCTAATAACTGGGTAGCTTTTCAACTACAGGGAGCAGAAATGCTTTGCCCAGAAAGAAGCCACATGGATGGAAAAATGAATAATTACAGGCTCTGGGATTGAGTAAATGATTATAACTCTGTGGGCTTGTAAGTAATATACATGTTTATTTTTCTGACAGCAAGCATGAACCCAAGTATTTCATACTGTATAGCCATAGCAGCTAGATATACAGACGACTACATGTATTTTACAAGTAAAGGTAACTTTCAATTGAAATAATGATTTTATACACACACACACACGCACACACACACACACACACACACACACACACACACACACACACACACACACACACACATTTTTTTCTCATAAAAGTTGCATGCCCGGCACACGACATTAACCCCAATGGGAGAGTTTGCAGTTTAATTGCCAATATCATCCACAGACAATACAGCGAGTCTGGTTCTATTCTCGCAGTGTCAAACACTGTGTACTCTGCTGTACAGTGAGACCTCAATTTACGAACTTGATTGGTTCCCAGACATAGTGTGTAAGGTGAAAAGTGTGTATCTCAAAAAAAATTCCCATGGGAAACCATTAAAATGGGAATAATCCATTCCAGGGTTTCCATAAAATATACTTTTCAACTAAATAAGCCTTAAAACTACACACAACATAGCTTATTCTATGTATAATAAATGTGCTATCGTATTGTAATGAAAGAAATACACTGCATTGTATCATAAAGTCATTATATTTACATTTGTGATGTTCATTTATGGCTTGATGGAATGGCGTTGGAGGTCGAAGGTCAAAGGGAATTGCTGTTTGGAAAGAAAGGAGCATTACATGAGGACTGTAATTAAAGAAATAAACTGTGCTGTAAAATAAAGTTTTATTTACCTTTTTGATGGTCGTTGATGGCTTATGGAAGGAGAGTCACCTTCCATAAGGACTGTTGGTAACTTAACCTCTGGTGCTGTTCGGTCGTGTGCTTCCGCCGAAAATCACTCCGCCAGCCGTGGTGGGTGTGTATTATGAAAATAGTGCTTATTATAAGGTTTAATTTTCAGAAATTTGACGTTTGTGAGACGAAAAGTTTGTAAGATAAGGTGTTTGTAAGTTGAGGTCTCACTGTACTCCGCTGTGTCGCGTGACTGTCCTGATTTCAATGCATGAGGGATCGCTCATGACTGGACTGGAAAAGGCCATCCCACAACGGCGCATGAAAGTATAAATGCAGAGTTACGTCCAATTATATGTGTAATATAGCAAAATAACTCCAACAAAAAAACTGTACCCTTGCACATAGATCATTTTGCGCAAGCCCTTTGTCTCCTTGGCTGCAAAATTGCCCCAAGGTTGGGGTGGTTGGGGTTAAGGCAATATGGAATTCTCTGCTAAATTGTTTCTCCCTTCCCAATCCCTTTAAGGCAGGTATTGATTGAATGGATGGATGGGTGGACCGACAGAAGGTCTGGCGGGTGGAGGGGGACATCATATTAATGTTACTACAGCAGACAGTGACAGCTCAGGTTTTTGATATTTTGTGAGATTTTTGAATGCCAGATTTGTTTGTTTGAATGTCAAATTTTCCTTTCGTGAGTCAATGTTATGCTCAGGTACTGTCACAATTAACTCATTTGCTGCCATTCACAAATGTATTCGGGAATCGAAAAGCCTGACGTGGCGCGCCATTCCCAAATTTGTTCGGGTTTTCTTTTTTCTTGCGGGGAGGGGGGGGGTGTTTGAAGCCTTCGTCAGACCTTTGTCAATGTTTTTCCCTTGCAAGCATTTACCTTTTGTACAACCGACCCACTTTCAATGCAGATAATTCTCGAGCCAAGCAAAATTAACTATTTTTCTGATGAAAGAAAAGAGTCTCTGGATTCTTATGCTGCATTGAATGTTCATGTAGTCCTACAACTCAATATTCTGTGGCTCCTGCAACTTCAGTGAAAATGACAAAAACCCTGGCACTGAAGTGGACATATATTTGCACATTTTCTGGTAGTGAATGAGTTAAGGAGATTGTTTCGGTATGTCACATCTTTAAGGAGGTTGCGGACGAACTGAATTCACCTTGTGATAGAGAGTGTGAGGACTTTCCCACCAGACTTGACAGATGTTCATAATCTTCACAAAGCCCTGAACACACAGACAAAACAGCCTGCCTGCCAAATTGATTTGATTTTCTTTTTCTTCTTTTAGAGCAGCCAAAAACTGAGACTGGTCAAATTCAAATTACATTATCAGTGATGCTCACAAACATGAGGGTATAGTTTGAGGTTTTGGGTTTTACATCAACCATCTTGATAATCAGGATGTCATAATTCCAATCCTGCACCTGTCGCCCATCATGTTATCACTCGCAAGATTAAACAAAATGACTGGCAAAAATTGGATGAACCGGTTCATTTTATAATATACACTGGACATTGAAACCATAAACCCATGTATATTACCAAATGAACATTGTTTTTAGAGAAAGAAAGCCGGTTTTGGACTGAAAAATTGAGATTAGATCATTTACCATGGCACATATGATTGGTCGTTGCACGGTAGTTTGCCACAGCAGACTGGTGGGAATCACTGGTATCACATGTCAGATGGCCTCTATAAACATTGGATGACGCCAATTACCACGACTGAGCATGTGCGTCACATGCCAGCAGACAGCCAGCGAGAGCCCCAATAGATCGGCAGGTTCAAGAAGAAAAACTAGCCGTCAAATAAATAAATGACGATATTGAATATGAAATTAATTGTCGCCTATTTTGATTTCCGACGTAGTCGACGAAACATGGCAGTTAAAAAAAAAACGCAAGTTTCTGATGGAACTATGGAACTTCTTAATTTTGAAACAAGTCATGTCACATTTCCCCCCGCAAAATTGGGCAAATCTCTTGATTTGTTTGATTGGCTCATTTTGGTCACATGATGACAACAGAGGGCTACGTTCCCTGTAGCTCGTACGGATTTTATGTCTGTGTCGGAGGACACAGCCTGAATGTGTACATACTCTATTCCACAGAAATTGACCACGAGTTCAAATGAGAGCATGATTCAGGCAGGCTCCAGGCCGCAGTCCAGCATTTGAAGATGCCGCTAGATGACATCCGTTTGATTGATGGGTATCCAATGTTTTACAGAAAGGCATTAAAATGAAAATGAAATCAAATGAACAACACAGATGTCCTGCACGCACGCACACACACGCCACCGCACGCACAGCCTTAAAGACCCAAACACTCATTTTCACTGGCGAAAAACCAACACGGAGAAAGTTCTGAGAAGATATTCTGCTTTCACTTCAATCCCGCAACCTCACCAGTGGTTAGATGGTTAGAGGATTTTGGTCGAGATTTTTTTTTTTTTACGTTTCTCTGTCTATCATTCTGATATTTTTGTTCAAGTGACTAAGCTTCACTACCCTGTCATTTACCCCCCAAAAGATTAACCTCTACATTTGAAAAATGAAAAGTAGAATGGTTTGTCTGAACTGAAGCAGGAGAGGTGAGGCGAGGCAACATCCTCTTGCTCTGTAGATGGCCTTTTAGTCTTGGCTCTCTGTGAGCTTTGGTGACTTTACCAGTAGGAATCTCCACCTGCCAACGGTCAGTGCCCTGTTGTTGCTTTTCTGCATTTATGGCTGGACTGGAAAAGGCCATCCCACAACGGCGCATGAAAGTATAAATGCAGAGGCCAAACATAGTAAAACGTTGATTGCACCCTTCTTTGTCCCATTCTTCTTTACCATTTTACAGACAGTGTGCTTTTAGAGCTGCTGCCTGCTTGATAGAAAACATATTTTCTCCACTACGAGACTGCTGTGTTGGCAGCCAGGCTCACTATCCCAGAATTAAGCAGCAATTTCTCGCATGTGCCGCCAATGGAGAAACGGTCATGGCCCTTTCTTCGGGACATTTGTCTTTCATAAAAAGCTAACACAAAATAGCATTGAAAAAAAGACTAGAACAAATGTGTCATGAGCTATTGGAGCAGTTTGCCACTGTTTGCATGACCTTGACCAATTTCTTCTGTTGTCACAAAAACATGACCTCTGCTTTTTTTTATACTTTTCAAACACCTCTGCCCTTTTGTGCATTTGTGTTTTGCTGCTCAAGTTCAGAGAAATCAAAACAAGTCCCAACTTTGGTGATTTGGGAGGTTAATCTTTTCCGAACATGTACTCTACAGCAAAGATCCCTGAGTTTTTGTGGGAAAAAAAAAGATATGACACCAACATAAATAACTTCAAAGCTTTGTTTTCCAATTAAACCTGTAATGTGTGATGTTTTTAGTTTGGGGAAGGAGAATTTTTACATAAGCCACTAAAAGCTGAGATAACACAATGAAGTCTATTTATTTAAGTCTATCTATTTAAGTCTTTTTAAAGAAGCGGCTCGGTAGTCGAGTCGTTAGCACACCAGCTTCACAGTCCCGAGGTCGCCGGTTCACGTCCCACTCCGGCCTCCCTGTGTGGACTATGCATGTTCTACCCGGGCCCGTGTGGGTTTTCTCCGGGTCCTCCGGTTTCCTCTAACATTCCAAAAACATGCATGGCAGGCAGATTGAACACTCCAAATTGTCCCTCGGTGTGAATGTGAGAGTGACTGTTGTTTGTCTTTGTGTGCCCTGCGATTGGCTGGCAACCAATTCAGGGTGTCCCCCACCTAGTGCCCAAAGACAGCTGGGATAGGCTCCAGCACCCCCCGCAACTTTTGAAAGATTTTGCTGTATTTGCCAGCGTTTGATATCTTGACATTTTGTGTAACTGCTGAAATCGCGCACATGCAGACGGGATGTTGTACCAAGAATGATGAGTGGAAAAGATGAAATTAACCAAGTAAAGCTAGAAAGTTGCATCTTATGTCCCATGTGTCCCTTTTGTGCACTCAGTAACCTCATAACTTGGTAAACTGTCCACTGTAGTAACCACTGTTCATGAAAGGATTAAATATATTTTGAATTTCTGCAGCAGAAAATCATGACATCCTAATGACTGTGTGGATGACAACAAAATTTCTGACAAAATAATCATTTCATAGACCTCAGCTGTCCAACCGGTTGTGTGAGGTAAAATTCATGAAGCACAAATGCAGCAATAATAGGACACACACACACACACACACATTAGCTGCAGTGGTCACTTGCACATGTGCGATCGACTTTGGAAATTTGACACTGGACTGCAAGCACCATGGATTGTGTGACACCCATTTTCCGTTTCCTCCGAACTCTGTGAACCTACTTTCCAAAGGAAATAACAAATTTGCTTTCATCAGAGAACAGGATTTTGTGACCACTCAGCAGGAGTCCTATCTCTTTTTTTATTGTCTTTTGCCCAGGCACCTGACACTACTGTTGTTGTGACATTGGATTTTCCAAGGGTAAAGTGGAGTGGTTTGACATGAGGAATGTGACAGCTGAAACCCATATCTTGCATACAGATTTCACAATATTGAAATTGTCTGATATTGTGAATTTGGGATAACCATCCAAATTAATATGAAATAACACTTGGAACGTATCCCTCTGTGCGGTTTGAATGTGCACATTACATAAGTTTTTGAATAATACAAAATATTTTGTTTTCATTTTGTGTGTGTGTGTGTGGGGGGGGGGGGGTGTGTGGGTGCGTGCATGTGCATGTGCGAGAGAGTTTTCTTCCAAAATTTTCTCAAAGCCTATTTGGATAAAATGTGAAATATTATCAAACAGATCTATTAAAGACCTGGTTGACAAAGAAACTGAGGATTACAAAACCCCCAATATCAGAACTAAAATCTATCAAATTAAAAACAACAAAGCCAACAGCATTGTTATGTTTTAGCGTACCCAACAAGCGGCAAGTGCAAGTCTCCTACGAAGTCAGCTAGAATAAACTCCATGTAAACCTCTGTCCACACCACATTTGCGCAGTGTTTGGTAGCCCTATAGGAACGTGGGGAATTAAACTGTCAACTGTCCATTTTTCCCATTACTATGATCACTCTGAATTCTTACCAGGTAAATTGATTGTTGGCAAGGTTAAGAAAAAAGATGCCTCCAACTTGATTCACTTTTTTCCAACAACCAAGTGACTCATAGCCTTGCGTGCATAGTATTGTATTTGTCGACGGATTCTGATGATTAAAGCTAATACACATCAGTTGTCTGAAATGTCTTATGCCTATATCAAAGATAGCTGCCTCTTGGAAGTTTTTGTCACCACTGGGGCGATGATATTCTTGGCCTGGTTGGTTCACAGGAGTTTGTGGAGTCTTGCCTGGGAAAATATGTTTTGATGACCCAATAAAGTTAGTTGTTCATTGATGAAGGGGCGCGGGTTGGGGTGCCCACCTCCTATGTCCACTGCTCCTTCAAACTCCCTCTTTTCTACACCCCGATACAAACAACGTTTTGATGCTGGAGTTGAGCATCAGGTTGGATTTGAATTCTAAAGACTTGTTCGTTCATTCACTTATTCATTCATTCATTCATTCATTCATTCATTTTCCAAATGGTTTTATCCTTACTAGGTTCACGGAAAGTGCTGAAGCCTATACCATCTGTCTTCTGGCACTCGGCGGGGGATAGCCCGAACTGGTTGCCAGCAAATCGCTGGGCACAACGAAGCATGTGTGAGATCACATTCACACCTGCCATGCATGTTTATGGAATGTGGGATGAAAGCGGTGTACCTGGTGAAAACCCACGCAGGCATGGGGCGAACATGCATTTCGCTGCTAAGCCATACAATAACCAGTGGATGCGTCTCTTCAATTCTATGTGATTGACATTGGGTTAGCCAGGGGCAGGTCATCAGAATGATACCATTATTTAGGTCATTCTTTGCTTCCTCACCGTCGCACCAGATCTTGAATCTTGAAGAATGTAAACATTCTGTAAATTAATGAACAGAAGGGTGCTTTTACTCGCTGTTACATATGATTGGGTGTCTGAGGAGCAATGAACATTGCTGGTTGCCCTTTTTAATTTTTAGGAATTGACTTTTTGTCTTCTTTTTCCTGTGCATCTTTAACCTCTGTTGAAAGTCATTAAAGGGGTCATGTTGTAATTCAAACCAGTGTCCATTGTTTTTGTGGCTTTATTCCTTGTAACGTTTTAAATAATTTTGTTTTTGGGACGTGAATTGCTCTTATTTCAACGATGGTATGATTTACATTTGCTCTACACATGCACAAATTTGAGCTCCTAAACTTTTAGGACCTCAACTCCTAGATGTAAAACTCAAAACTGTGGTATAGACTGCCCTCCACAGGCCTGCATTCCAGCATCACTCAGGGTGTTTGGACAACCTAAAATAAGATTATATTCACACATTTTAAAATGCATCCTTACTTTTTGCAGATATGGAATGGACTGCCTGATTCAGTTTGAAGACTTTGCAAATGTTAACGCCTTCCGGTTGCTCAGCAAGTACAGAAACACGTATTGCACGTTCAACGATGACATCCAAGGTAGCTGGGCACACAAAAACTGCTTACCTTTTGACTCCTAATATTTTTTATATACTGTATACAACTCATCTGACTACACTTAAAGGACAACCGACGTCTCCGGACAAGTTGTGTCCATAATTTGTAAAATGGCTTCAAATGACTTCTACTGAGCGTATTTTAATAAGATTCCACCGCATATAGCTATATTCTACGTTTTAAGACTTGCGCTGAATATTCAGGAAGTCTTGTTTTTGAATTGGTGACGAGTCCGTACGCTACGTCACTAAAGGAACGCCCATGACCGAAAAAAAAACACACATTGTAGCAGTCCTTCCATCACGTCAATGTATTTTGATGTACTTGTTTGGTCTGAAAGCCTTGTGTTGCACCCAAAAGCTGCCAGAAGAGGGCATCCAAGCTCCATATAAGGAATTTATCAGCCTGTGGAAACGGAAATGGCCACAGGAGGTCGCCATTTTGTGCCTCTTTTCTGGGACGCTACATTGCAGTCCAGTTGCCTCAAAATGAAACAGAATAAATTCTTTAATCAATTGCAAACATGTATGCTTTCCTCTTCAGAATTATTTGAATCATATTCATAACTGGATGTGTAACAAGAAAGCATATTCTCCGATTCTGAAGCCATTGTTTTGATTCTCCAGCAATGCCAGACGTCTTGGCGTGACGTCACGAACTGGGGGTGGGACTTTCTGAAAATGCCCAATTCGCAGCTCAATTTTTTGCAGATTTTGGACACTTTAAGTCATTTTTATTTGTGTTTTGCATTTGAATAAAAATATCATACTGCGTGTTTTGGGTATTTTAGATGCTATAAAACGTTTTTCTGATGTCAGTTAAGAAACAAAAAAGTGACGTCGGTTGTCCTTAAAGTTATCCAGTACAGCCGGGGTGTCAAAGTCATTTGACACCCCGAATGTGGGGAAGCCATTAGAATGTTAAACCCCCTCCACATATGACATCTAGAGCGCACAACAAATTAGTGAATAACTAGTTTTCAAATCTGAAGTCAAGAAAAATGACTGTTCTTGTGGTTTACATCCAAAAATATGACATTTTGGTTAGGATTTTGGCAAGCATCATGGAATTTCAAGTTTGATTTGATTTTGCGGACTGAAAAAAATGATGTGGCGGGCCGGATTTGGCCCCCGGGCCTTGACTTTGACACATGTGCAGTACAGCGTTATATTCATTTTATGACATTTCCTCAAATGTGATGTCAACCACTCATCAAAATGAAGTAAATGGATATTTCAGATACACGTATACAACAAAATTATTCAATACAAGATCTTCAGAAAATGTCCACTTCAATCAATTGTGATGCTCAATTTTGATTACTGTCAAAGTGTATTTCCAATACCCAACCGAGAGGTTTGTAAATGTTAATTTTTGGCGGGTAAAAAACAGACAGTTGACTGGTCAATTGGCTGATGAAACAAACAACAACAAAAATACACCCAATCCCTCCCATCTCCACAGTGCATTTCCAGTATATATAGAGTTTCATTTTTTGTGGGCCGTCCTAATCACTTATGGACGCAACAATAAATATATTGCTCCAAAATTTACTTTTCTTTTTCGAATTATTGAAGTTACAAGGACATTAATCTTTGTGACCGGTAGTTGATTTTCCCATTTTCCCACATTTCTGGGCAATATATGTTCGATGTTTGTTGTATTTACTTTTTCTTCATCAAGGTGTGACTTTAGATTGCATGTAAAATTGTCACACACCGGCCAATTCCTTGCACAACTTACATTGCCCGCCTTAGCTTGTAAAAATAAAGATTTTCTTTGTTTTGAATAATAATAATAATAATAATTGTTATTATTATTAGACATTTTATTTCCAAGCGACTTTCAAAACTCTTAAAGACACTTTAGAGTCACAGGATAATTTTTTTTCAGCAGGCGAGCAGCGGCAGCCACACCGTTCACTCAACCCGGGAATGATGGCAACTATTTGATATTCTCTGACAAAAATTCCCAGCAGACCAATCAACCCATTTCCAACGGAGCTTGGGCGCCATCTTTTGCATTTTCTGGGACACTACATTTCAGTCCAGATGCCATTGATGGCTCGAATTGATATGGGAGGACTCCTTTAATCGATTGCAAACATTTATGCTTTCCTCTTCAGAACTATTTGAATCATATTCATAACTGGATGAGTGACAAGAAAATCATCTTCTCCGAATCTGAACTCCGTGAGCCCATTGTGTTGTTTCTTGAGCAATGCAACACGACGTGGCGTGACATCATGAACTGGGATTTGTGCCGAATTTTGGACACTTTAACTCATTTTTATTGGTGTGTTGCATTTGACTAAAAATATCAGCCTGCGTGTTTTGGGTATTTTAGATGCTATAAAACGTTTTTCTGATGTCAGTTAGGAAACAAAAAAATGGTGTTGGTTGTCCTTTAAAGGGTCATAATCAGCCTAAGGAATTGATTGGGCTCAAATGTATTGCTTCTCCCTAGTTGTCGTCGGTAATCCAATCCCTCTGGTCAGCCTTCATTTGACCAACAATTGGAGATTTCGATCTTCTGCGGCATTCGGCAAACGGAAAAATTGTTTCAATGGTGGAGATAACTCGTTTAGTAACTAGTAACGTAAAGGAAGCAATGAAAACATTGTAATATATGGCACATAATATATGTGGCACATGTGTAATATTTGTTTGGATGGTTTGTAGGTACATAATACCAGTGTAAATTGTTGTTCTGTAATTTCCTTTAGGAACAGCTGCTGTAGCAGTAGCTGGACTTTTGGCTGCCCTCCGCATCACCAATCGCAAAATGAGTGACCACACTGTCGTGTTCCAAGGTGCAGGGGAGGTGGGTTGCTCATGCACAGTGAGACCAGACTATTACTTTTATGGCTTTGTCAACTCTCACGCACATCACTTAAAATGATAACAGCAGAAACGATGGACTGGGATTTGACAGGATGTGTTAAGTGTGGGGAAAAAAACAAAATGTTGTATTGCAATTCAAGTCTGTGAATTTCATTGACTGTTAAAATGTTATTTTTTATTGAGAAATGAGTTAAATATGTATTTCCATTTGTGTTCATCCACAACTTTATACGAGTGATCCTATCACTGTAAAAGTCTTGCCTCCCTCTCGTGTTGATACCAGGCGGCGATGGGGATTGCTGAGCTGATTACAATGGCCATGGAGAAAGATGGGCTTGCAAAGGAAGACGGTTTGAAGAAGATCTGGATGGTTGATTCCAAGGGCCTCATTGTTCAGGTAGATTTTTCTTACAAATTCTCCCCAAAATAGCTGCACCTAATTTATTCCATCTGCTTCCTCAAAAATCCCTTAAACATGCAGGTTAGATAAAATAAACATCCCTAATTTCCCCTCGGTTCTAATGTGAATGTATGAGCGTTCATTCGTCTTATTTCTCTGCGTTTGACTGACGGCTAGTACAGAGCCTTTCACACAGTCGGATGGGATAGGCAGTTGTCACCCGCTGGCCTCTTGTGGAAAACCACTGCAGAAATAGGAGGGCTGGATTTGACACTTTGATAATCCTTCACGTGTGATTGACTTGCGGCGTGATCCGTCACTTGAAGTCAATTCACAAATGGGTGGCAAAATATTTCGATTTGGGATAGTTGGATTGGTTTCAAGCACCAAGACAAGGTGTAAAATAGTCAGGAGTAAGAAAAGCCATGCCTTGATGACACAATTTCTCTTTGTCCTGTTCTTTGACATTGTCCACCTTTCGAAGGGTCGAGATCACCTGACTCATGAGAAGCAGAGGTTTGCTCATGAGCACCCACAGATGAGAACCCTGGAGGATGTGGTTCGGGAACTAAAACCCACTGCCCTCATTGGTAAAACACTTTTTTGTTTTTGTTTTTTTACAGGTGTGAAGGTCTTTGTCTGGTTATTTGAAAAGAAATTTAGCTCATAACTAACTTCAATAGAGGAGCACATTCACATTTTGGAGGAGCACGTAAATGTCCAGAAAAAAAATATGACAATGTAAAGCCGAGGTTGAATATTTCGACATTTAACTCCTACACTGCCATTCCCAAATTTATTCTGGAATTGAAAGTCATTACGTGGAGCTCCATTCATGAATTTGTTCGGGTTTTGTTTTTTCTTGCGGGGAGGGAGAGGGTGCATTTGAAGCTTCGGTCAGACCTCTAGAAATGTTTTTCCCTCCCAAGAGGGGGCAGCATTTGCATTTTGTACAGCCGCCCCCATTTTCAATGCAAATAACTCAAGAGCCAAGTAAGCTCAAAAGAGACTTTCTTCTTTCCTCGGAAAAAAAAGTTTACGATTTATTACGCTGCATTGAATGTTTATGCCGTCCTAAAAGTCAATATTCGGTGGGTCCTGCAACTTCTGTGAAAATAACAAAAACCCTGGCACTGGCGTGGACCCATTTTTGCACATCATTTGGTAGTGAATGAATTAAGTATGCTACTAAAAATTTAATAGAGCAATTGTGTCATTGGATAAACACTATTTTTCACACATGCATTTCAATTGATAACAAACAACAAATTGGCTTCTTTTTTATATCTATACTCAGCAGTTTTTTTTCTTAAACTAACAGATTGTTTGCATTTACCGTAAACTACAAATGACAAGCAGCAGCCCGGTACTAATCCAGTGACATTGGAATTTTCCCGCATCTCACATAGAGAGAGTTTTGGGATTTCCGACAAACGCCCGTTAACAGTGATTTCATTTTGTGTTTTTTTTTTTTGCAATTTTTTTTCTGGGGCGTAGATTAGATTAACGTGGCAATAAACTGAGGGCCCTAGAAAAATCATCCCTATCTTCGTACTAGAGGCCATGCAGCAAATAGAAATTATATGAAATGAACAAGAATAGTTTTGGATGAATGCAATAATCAAATTTCATGCAAGCAAAACAGTGATATCTCATTTTACGAATTTAATTGGTTCCCAGGAAGTGTGTGTTGGGCTAAAAGTTAGTCTGCCGAACATTTATTTCCCATAAGAAACCATTAAAAATTAGAATAATCCGTTCCCAGGTCCCCATAA
The DNA here is from genome assembly GCF_051943395.1 of Hippocampus bargibanti. NCBI lineage: Eukaryota > Metazoa > Chordata > Actinopteri > Syngnathiformes > Syngnathidae > Hippocampus > Hippocampus bargibanti. The sequence continues at coordinate 2,833,853 of NC_142739.1, read as the reverse complement.
AACATAATTTTCTACTAAATAAACCTTAAAACTACACAAAATATACCTTGTTTTACGTAAAATAAATGTGCTATTGTATTGTAATTAAATAAACTGTACTTTATAATAAACTCGTTTTATTTACTTTTGTGAGGGTCGTTGATGTAGTTGTCTTGATGATATCCGAGAGAAGTTGCCGTGCTTTCTCCAATAATACCCTCACTCATACTGTACCCTGCTAGCTGCTTTTCGTTAATCCAAATCAGCAAAAGTTTTTCAACCTCTTCTATTGCCTGAGACCGTTGCTTAGACAACACAGAAACACACTTAGCCACACGTAGCAATGGTCGACTTAGCATACTGGTACTGGGACGCTAAGTAATACAAACGCACACTTCGTTCGTGTTTTCCGATGATATTCTTCTGCTCGACCGTAATTTTCTTGAATGTCTTCTTATGTCACGGTGTGCAAGGTGGTGATGGCGGGTGTGGATCCCTAAAAGCAGGCAGGAGAGAGCCGGAGGTTGTATTTGAGAAATTGTATTAAAATAAAGTCAGCAGGAACAAAATGTAAAACATCAAAATCATCTGAATGGAAAAAATACAAAGTATCAAAAGAAAACCAAGATTAAAAGTCCGCCAAGATTAAACAAACACATGCACTGCACACAATGCATACTTCTTCTTTTCCTTTCGGCTTTTCCCCTCAGGGGTCGCCACAGCGAATCAATGTCCTCCATCTATCCCGGTTTTATGCATCCTCTTCCCTCACACCAGCTACCTTCATGTCCTCTTTGACCACATCCATAAACCTCCTCTTCGGTCTTCTTCTCGGTCTCCTGCCTGGCAGTTCAAGACTCAGCATCCTTCTCCAGATATAGTCACTCTCTCTCCTCTGGACATGTCCAAACCATCTCAGTCTGGCCTCTCTGACTTTCTTTGCAAAGCCTCTAATATGAGTTGTCCCTCTAATGTACTCATTCCTGATACTATCCAACCTGGTCACTCCCAAAGAAAACCTCAACATCTTCAGCTCTGCTACCTGTCTTTTCTTCAGTGGCACTGTCTCCAGTCCAAACATCATGGCTGGTCTCACCACTGTTTTATACACTTTTCCTTTCATCCTAGCTGAAACCCTTCTATCGCACATCACACCTGACATTTTTCTCCAGCCGCTCCAGCCTGCCTGGACATGCTTCTTCACCTCTTTTCCACACTCTCCATTGCTCTGGACAGTTGACCCCAAGTACTTAAAATCCTCCACCTTCTGTATCTCTTCTCCCTGTAGCATCACTCTTGCACTTGGATCCCTCTCATTCACACACATATTCCGTCTTGCTGCGACTGATCTTCATTCCTCTCCTTTGCAGGGCATATCTTCACATCTCTAGTTTTTCCGCCACCTGTTCCCTGTTCTCGCTACAGATCACAATGTCATCTGCAAACATCATGGTATAAGGAGATTCTTGTCTAACATCGTCTGTCAGCCTGTCCATCACCATAGCAAACAAGAAGGGGCTCAAAGCTGACCCCTGGTGGAGTCCCACCCCCACCTTGAATTCCTCAGTCATTAAAATAGGAACAGATAATGATCGAAAACCAACCTTTGACTTGTAAAAGGATTTTTTTTTTCTAGAGGCCAAATAGGAAAAAAATCTGATAGCATCTCTGGTATTGTTCAGGGGGCCGGGCCAAATGTGCTGACGGGCCAAACTGAGAGCACCTGAATGTACCACCGGACCCCCCCCCCCCACACTTCCTCACACGTCACTTTCTTGTGTCGCGTCGCATGTGAACGACTCCTTTAGCATTCTATTGTGAGCAGTCGTGTTTGTATTGTTCAATCACGATTATAAACAACATACATTGATTAAAATATGAACAGATCTTCTTCTTTTCCTTTCGGCTTTTCCCCTCAGGGTTCGCCACAGCAAATCAATGTCCTCCATCTATCCCGGTTTTGTGCATCCTCTTCTCTCACACCAGCTACCTTCATGTACTCTTTGACCACATCCATAAACCTCCTCTTCGGTCTTCCTCTCAGTCTCCTGCCTGGCAGTTCAAGGCTCAGCATCCTTCTCCAGATATAGTCACTCTCTCTCCTCTGGACATGTCCAAACCATCTCAGTCTGGCCTCTCTGACTTTCTCTGCAAAGCCTCTAACATGAGTTGTCCCTCTAATGTACTCCCTCCGGTACCTATCCAACCTACAGTACCAATGGCGGCCGTTGTTAACCCGGGCCTCGACCGATCCGGTATGGGATTCATAGGTTTGATTCGCATATTTGTTTTGGCAAAATTTTTTACGTCGGATGCCCTTCCTGACACAACCCTCTGTATTTATCCGGGCTTGGGACCGGCACAATAAGACACTGGCTTGTGCCCCCTTGTGGCTACATTACTGCACACAATGCATACAATTGCATCCAACAGCATACAATGTGTTCAACAGCATTCACACTGTTCAACCATGTGGTTTGGTGTTCATCTGCCGAAAACTAGTCCACCAGCCATCGTGGCGCTGTGTGGTTTGGTTCGTCCGCCAAAAAGTAGTTCGTTAGCCAAGACTGTGCTTGCAAATTTAATGTTCGTGAGGCGAAAAGTTTGTGAGCTAAAGCGTTCGTAAGCTGAGGTATCACTGTATACAGCTTGTGAATGTACCACCGCCACACAGCACATAACACAGCAGTTTAGTCTGAATCACGGTCGATATTGGTAGGAAAAGCATTTCAAGAAATATAAAAGAATCAAACGAAGAAGAGTAGGTATGGCAATAAACGAATGTACCGCCTTGTGCCAGCTAAAGATACATTTGGACCCGACTTTTTATTGTCGAGTTTTATCGTCTGCCTTTGGGAGCCTGACAATTCATTGGTACTGTGTTGTTTATCATTGCCTGTCTGTTTCAGGTGTGGCAGCTGTGGCTGGCGCCTTCTCCGAGCAGATTATCAGGGACATGGCGTCCTTCAACAAACACCCTATCATCTTTGCTCTCAGCAACCCGACCAGCAAAGCCGAATGCACTGCAGAGCAATGTTACACATTCACAGAGGTACTGTGAAAATGCACCCACAGTACACTTGTATTCATTTTACATTGAAAATGCACATACTGCACTGTAATAGATATAAACAATATTGACCTTGTGCTGTAGGGGCGTGGCATCTTTGCCAGTGGCAGTCCATTTGATCCTGTCACCTTACATGACGGGAGGACATTGTACCCTGGTCAAGGAAACAACGCGTACATCTTTCCTGGTGTGGGCCTTGGTGTCACCGCCGGTGCCATTCGTCACATCAGTGAAGATGTTTTTCTTACCGCGGCGGAGGTAGCATTGACATTTAGCACAAGAAAACAAACACTGAAGGGACACTTCATTCACATATATTCGCATATGTCCAAAGCACACCGATGAAGCATTAATAATAATAATACATTTATTTTATAAGTGCCATTTAAAACTCTCAAGGACACTTTACAGTCACAGGATATTTTTTTCTGAGGGTGAGCAGCGGCGGCCACACGCGCCAGCGTTCATGCAACCCGTAAATATTATTCTCTAATATACGACCTGTCTCAAAAAGATAACGTTTAACGCTTTCTTACGGAAATAATTTCTATTTGCGACAATTTATAGAAAGCTATGTCACACATTTGTATTCATTATTCATATTTATTGCAGTCTATCTTATGGTCACTTTCAGTCACCTAATTGTCGAAGATGTGTGTTCTTCAACATGGCCGCTCAGTCCTATCATTGCCAATGTTTTCATTATGGCTGTGCTTTTTTTGCTTTCAACCTCTTTAAATCTTTCCAAATAATAGCCAAATATTACATGATATCTTGGGACTTCAATGTAATCAAAATAATGAGTAAGAGACTGCAAGTATGAGTCTATTGGCTAGCACTGTGCAGATTCAAGATGTCCCTCAAGTCCAGCGTGCAGTTACGCGCATCAAATTAACTGGATGGATGGATTGATGAATGGGTGAAATATAAGACTAATGGAGTGTAAAGAGATATTCGGCCGGACACTGTGAACAATGGCTCGAACACAGGAAGATGCTTTGTTGTTACTCATCCAGTTATGAATATGATTCAAATATTTCTGAAGCGGAACGCATACATTTTTGCAATCGATTAAAGAAGTACTTGGTATCAATTCGAGCCATCAGGAATCCAATGTAGCGTCCCAGAAAATGCAACACATAACCACCATCGCGTTATTCATGTGTTTTCCTTCTAATTTCGGCATCAACACGGACCAAACAAAGTACACAAAATGCATTATGTGTCGCTTTCTTGGTCCGGGGCGTTCCAGACGTGACGTCATGTCAGGCATCGTCATCAACTCGAAAACAAGACTTCCTGAATATTTAGCGCGAGTCTTAAAAAAATAAAATATAGCTATATGCCGTGGAATCTTTGTAAAATACGCTCAATAGAAGTCATTTGAAGTGATTTTACAAATTATGGACACAACTTGTCCCGAGGCGTCGGTTGTCCTTTGAGTGATACATTACTAAAACATAGTCTTCTTGATTTGAATACCACGCCCATGGACGTTCCAAGCACCAACAGCTATAAACAATAGAACGGACATTTTAATTGGTTGTCTTTCCCTGAACCAATAGATTTGTAACCTGGCTTGAGATGTGAAGGAGTAACAAGTCCTAAATTACTGCTGTGAAGGAGTTGACCAAGTACTAAATTATGTCCTGTGAAGGAGTTGACCAAGTATTAAATTATGTCCGAGGCTAGATCTCCTACATGAAGATGACGGGTTAACAGGCTGTGTCTGTTCACCTCAGATTGACCCCAGGGATTTCTGTGCTTTCATTGTAGGCCTCTTGTTCGTTGGCCAACAAAGCATGCGACTTTTAAATATCATAACTTCTTATTCTGTCTATTCTCTATCATGAAGTAATAAAAAATACACCTTTGTAAACACAAATACCATTGACACTAAGAATGGAAAAAATAAATACAGAAAATAACAGCATGAGGCAGGTTTGCAGTATTCTTAATTCGCCCTTACATTTAGTGGAATGGGACACTTACAGTGAAGAAAATAAGTATTTAAACACCCTGCTATTTTGCTATTTCTCCCACTTAAAAATCATGGAGGGGTGTGAAATATTCATCGTCGGTGCATGTCCACTGTGAGAGAGGTTGGTCTTTGCCATGTTACAAGTTAAAGTCTGACTGATTGTATGGGGTTGACAGGTGTCTTTATGCAGCTAATGACCTCGAACAGGTGCATCTGATTCAGGATGATACATGGAGTGCAGGTGAACTTCTAATGGGTGGACTAACAGGTCTTTCAGGGTCAGAATTATAGATGACACTCAGGTGATCAAAGACTTATTTGCAGCTATTTCACACAAATAAATCGTTAAAATACTGGACGTGCACCAACCATAAAAATTGCAGATCCCTCCATGATTTCTAGGTGGGGGAAATACAAAATAGCAGGATGTTCAAATACTTATTTTCTTCACTGTATAATATGAGCTTGGCCTCAGAAACTTAAATGAACAACAGCTTTAGATTTGCATTGAGAAGAATGTTCAGGTGTTTCTCTGCATTCATCCGTCTTCTATACCAATTACTTGTCATCAGAACAGTTATCAAGCTGGACCAAACGGTTCGGCAGCTGGGATAGGGCCCTATCGGAGAAGTGGTATATAAAATGGATGGATGGTTGTCGCTTGGTAGAATTGTCATTGGTTTGAGTCGAAACATTTGTTTATAATTCTGGTGATTATTTCTGCTTTTCTGTGGGGAAAAAGGCTCTTGCTGACCTCGTGACAGAGAAGGACCTTTTTGAGGGAAGACTGTTTCCACCGCTCAGGTCCATCAGGGAGGTCTCCCTTGCGCTGGCAGTGAAGGTGAGAGTTGAGCTTGTGTTCACATGAGCCATTTTCTTTTGTGATAGATGTTTATTCGTTCTTTCCATATGAAACAAATGTGTTACAGATACTGGAATATGCCTACAAGCACAACATAGCCACACTTCGCCCCGAGCCCGCTGACAAAGAAGCATACTTACGCTCACTGATTTTCACCACTGACTATGATGATTTTACTGCGGACTCATACCGCTGGCCAGAGGACAGCGTGACAGTCCAGTCATGCAAACTTTGACATCATGGATGTCAGAGGAGTTCAGGTTAACCACCGCCATCCAAGCATAAGGACAGAGGACCTGTATCCAATTTATTTTGGCCATACTGCGCAAGTGTGAATTTTATGGTAACGGCACTGGCATAAAAGCGCCGTTGGATTTTTGATGCTGCTGACCAGATTTTATTTCATGAGAATGTCTTAATTCTGAATCAGACTTGTCACATTGCAGTGTGCAACTACCACATTTGTGAAAGTGTACTGTGATATTAGTACTGTATTTGGATGTTGCCATCTTCTGTAGTATGTAGAGATGTTTTGAATAAAAATGTATTTGATTCTTATTGTCTTTGTTGAGACTTTACTTTTGTACAATTAGTACCAAAAATCCGAGTATTGACCTGTGGGTTTAAAATGAGTACTAAATTATGTCCTGTGAAGGAGTTGACCAAGTATTAAATTATGTCCGAGGCTAGATCTCCTACATTAAGATGACGGGTTAACAGGCTGTGTCTGTTCACCTCAGATTGACCCCAGGGATTTCTGTGCTTTCATTGTAGGCCTCTTGTTCGGTGGCCAACAAAGCATGCGACTTTTAAATATCATAACTTCTTATTCTGTCTATTCTCTATCATGAAGTAATAAAAAAATACACCTTTGTAAACACAAATACCATTGACAGTAAGAATGGAAAAAATAAATACAGAAAATAACAGCATGAGGCAGGTTTACAGTATTCTTAATTCTCCCTTACATTTAGTGGAATGGGATACTTACAGTGAAGAAAATAAGTATTTAAACACCCTGCTATTTTGCTATTTCTCCCACTTAAAAATCATGGAGGGGTGTGAAATATTCATCGTCGGTGCATGTCCACTGTGAGAGAGGTTGGTCTTTGCCATGTTACAAGTTAAAGTCTGACTGATTGTATGGGGTGGACAGGTGTCTTTATGCAGCTAATGACCTCGAACAGGTGCATCTGATTCAGGATGATACATGGAGTGCAGGTGAACTTCTAATGGGCGGACTAACAGGTCTTTCAGGGTCAGAATTATAGATGACACTCAGGTGATCAAAGACTTATTTGCAGCTATTTCACACAAATAAATCGTTAAAATACTGGACGTGCACCAACCATAAAAATTGCAGATCCCTCCATGATTTCTAGGTGGGGGAAATACAAAATAGCAGGATGTTCAAATACTTATTTTCTTCACTGTATAATATGAGCTTGGCCTCAGAAACTTAAATGAACAACAGCTTTAGATTTGCATTGAGAAGAATGTTCAGGTGTTTCTCTGCATTCATCCGTCTTCTATACCAATTATTTGTCATCAGAACAGTTATCAAGCTGGACCAAACGGTTCGGCAGCTGGGATAGGGCCCTATCGGAGAAGTGGTATATAAAATGGATGGATGGTTGTCGCTTGGTAGAATTGTCATTGGTTTGAGTCGAAACATTTGTTTATAATTCTGGTGATTATTTCTGCTTTTCTGTGGGGAAAAAGGCTCTTGCTGACCTCGTGACAGAGAAGGACCTTTTTGAGGGAAGACTGTTTCCACCGCTCAGGTCCATCAGGGAGGTCTCCCTTGCGCTGGCAGTGAAGGTGAGAGTTGAGCTTGTGTTCACATGAGCCATTTTCTTTTGTGATAGATGTTTATTCGTTCTTTCCATATGAAACAAATGTGTTACAGATACTGGAATATGCCTACAAGCACAACATAGCCACACTTCGCCCCGAGCCCGCTGACAAAGAAGCATACTTACGCTCACTGATTTTCACCACTGACTATGATGATTTTACTGCGGACTCATACCGCTGGCCAGAGGACAGCGTGACAGTCCAGTCATGCAAACTTTGACATCATGGATGTCAGAGGAGTTCAGGTTAACCACCGCCATCCAAGCATAAGGACAGAGGACCTGTATCCAATTTATTTTGGCCATACTGCGCAAGTGTGAATTTTATGGTAACGGCACTGGCATAAAAGCGCCGTTGGATTTTTGATGCTGCTGACCAGATTTTATTTCATGAGAATGTCTTAATTCTGAATCAGACTTGTCACATTGCAGTGTGCAACTACCACATTTGTGAAAGTGTACTGTGATATTAGTACTGTATTTGGATGTTGCCATCTTCTGTAGTATGTAGAGATGTTTTGAATAAAAATGTATTTGATTCTTATTGTCTTTGTTGAGACTTTACTTTTGTACAATTAGTACCAAAAATCCGAGTATTGACCTGTGGGTTTAAAATGAAAACTAATAGAAACAGTCAAAAATCGTGTTCCAAAGGCATTTTAGTCCTGCTTGATAAGGTGGTGATGAACAGGAAAGTCAAGTTTCATTGATCATGCTTGGCAAGGCTTTTTAGTTATGTTGATGGTAACCGTCTTCCCTCTAGCGGTGAAAAGTTATAGTTGCAATCATCATGTAGAAATATGTATGTATGTATGTATGTATGTATGTATGTATGTATGTATGTATGTATGTATGTATGTATGTATGTATGTATGTATGTGTGTATATACAGTAAAGTCTCGTTATATCGATACTCAAGGGAGTCCGAAAAAATATCGATATAACCGGGACTATCGATATATCCGACCCTGTTTGCATGTAATTTTCTCCGTGCGTGCATAGAAATAGTATCGATATAACCGGGACTATCGATATATCCGATATCGATATAACGAGACTTTACTGTATATATAAAATCCACGTCTCACCCCCCATGGGTGGTGTCTGTCCCCCACTTCAGCTCGGATATCCAATGGTGTTCCCGGGATCTGTTGCAACCACTCGTCGAGTTTGGGGGGTCACTGCCCCGAGTGCTCCGACCACCACAGGCACGACTGTCATCTGTACCTTCCAGCCTCTCTCCAGCTCCTTTCTGAGCCCTTGGTATTTCTTGATTTTTTTCATGTTCCTTTTTTCTGATGTTTCAATCACTCGGGACCGCTACATCCACGACAACGGCTTTCCTTTGCCCTTTATCCATGACCACGATATCTGGTTTTTTGGCCATTACCATCTTGTCAGTCTGTATCTGGAAGTCCCACAGGATCTTTGCTCGGTCATTCTCTCCTACGTTGGGAGGTGTTTCCCATTTTGACCTTGGGGTTACCAGTCCATACTCTGCACAGATGTTTCGGTAGACTATGCCAGCCACCTGGTTATGGCACTCCATGTAGGCTTTCCCTGCCAGCATCTTACACCCTGCAGTTATGTGTTGGATTGTCTCGGGTGCCTCTTTGCACAACCTACACCTTGGGTCTTGCCTGGTGTGGTATACCGTGCCTCTATGGCTCTGGTGTTCAGGGCCTGCTCTTGAGCAGCCAGGATGAGTGCCTCTGTGCTGTTCTTGAGGCCAGCCCTCTCTAGCCACTGATAGGACTTCTTGAGATCAGCCACTTCAGTTATGGTTCAGTGGTACATCCCATGTACAGGCTTTTCCTCCCATGATTGTCCCTCTTCCAGCACCTCATCCTCTGTTCCCCATTGTCTGAGACATTCTCTGAGTACATCATCTGTTGGAGCCTTCTCTTTGATGTATTCGTTGAGCTCGGATGTTTCATCCTGGACAGTGGCTCTCACACTCACTAGTCCCCGGCCTCCTTCTTTACGGCTTGTGTACAGTCTCAGGGTGCTGTATTTGGGATGGAATCTTCCATGCATGGTGAGGAGTTTTCGCGTCTTAACATCTGTGATCTGAAGCTGTTTATTGCCCGGGTCTTGTTCTTGCCATTGAGCTGGCTTCTTAGGACTTGCCTCACCCGCTGGAGGTATTTGGTCCTTGCCGCTTTCCTTGTTGCTAGTTCGAGGTTGCCATTGGCCTGTGGTATACCGAGATACTTTTAGCTGTTTTAAATTTCTGCTATTGTTCCTTCTGGGAGTGAGACCCCTTCAGTGTGGACTACCTTGCCCCTCTTAGTCACCATCCGACTACATTTCTCCAGCCCCCGAATGACATCCCGATGTCACTGCTGTAGATCCTGGTTGTGTGGATCAGGGACTCAATGTCCCTTTCGGTCTAAGCAGACAGCTTTATGTCATCCATGTAGAGGAGGTGACTGATCGTAGCTCCATTTCTGAGGCGGTATCCATAGCCTGTCTTGGCGATTATCTGGCTGAGGGGGTTCAGTCCTATGCAGAACAACAGTGGGGAGAGTGCATCACCTCAGTATATGCCACATTTGATGGACACTTGCGTTAGTGGCTTCCATTGGCTTCAAGTGTGGTTTTCCACATCCTCATCAAGTTTGCAACGAAGGCTCTCAGGATCCTGTTGATCTTATACAACTCCAAGCATTCAGTGATCCAGGTGTGTGGCATCGAGTCATATGCTTTCTTGTAATCAATCCAGGCTGTGCGCAGGTTGGTATGTGGGGACATGCAGTCTTGTGCGACTGTTCTGTCAACCAGCAGCTGATTTTTGGCACCTCTAGTATCTTTACCAATGCCTTTCTGTGCTTTGCTCATGTATTGATCCAATTGTCCACTTATCTTAGCCGCAATGATGCCTGACATGAGCTTCCATGTTGTGGAGAGACAGGTTATTGGCCGATAGTTGGAAGGAACTGCACCCTTTGAGGTATCCGTCTGATATTGACTGCATCCTCCACAGACCTGTTTACACGGTACGAAAAATGAAGAGGATCTAGCAGAGGTCCGGTGATGTTCTTTCGGTGGTTCAGCACGAGGCGTTCAAAGGACTTCATGACCACAGACGTCAGAGCAACACGTCTATAGTTGTTCAATCCCAAGGGTGCTGGTTTCTTTGAAACTGGGACGATAGTAGACTGTTTGAAGCAGGATCGGACTTAACACTACTCCAGGGATCTGTTGAAGATTTGTGTGAAGACCGGAGCCAGCTGGTCAGCACAGACTTTCAGGCAGGAGGGGGACACTCTGTCAGGTCCCGCAGCTTTCTTGGTCTTCTGCTGCTCGAAGAACCGTCTCACGTCCAGTTCGTGGATCTGTAGGGCACAGTAGTTTCTGGTAATGGTGGGCAGACCAGGGAAATGGGGTTGTCCTTTTCAAATCGGCAAAAGAATGTATTTAACTCGTCGGCCAGACCATTGTTTTACACTGCTTAGGGGGATGGTAAACGATAATTTGTTATTGCTTTAAGGCCGTTCCACACCGATGCAGAGTCGTTAGCGGAGAACTGTTTCGTTCATGTACTAAAAGTGTTTGAACAGAAGTGAACATTTGTGAGCAGCAGTATGGCTTCATGCCAAAAAAGAGTACGACAGGTGCAGTGTTTGCTTTCAGAATGCTGATAGAGAAGTACAGAGATGGTCAAAAGGAATTGCATTGTGTCTTTGTAGATCTGGAGAAAGCGTATGACAGGCTGCCCAGAGAAGAGCTGTGACATTGCATGAGGAAGTCTGGAGTGACGGAAAAGTATGTCAGAGCGATGCAAGACATGTATCATGACTGCAAGACAGTTGTGAGGTGTGCTGTCGGTGTGACTGCGGAATTCAAGGTGGAGGTGGGACTCCACCAGGGGTCAGCTCTGAGCACCTTCTTATTTGCTAAGGTGATGGACAGGCTGAGAGACGATGTTAGAAAAGAATCTCCTTGGACCATGATGTTTGCAGATGACATTGTGATCTGTAGCGAGAACAGGGAACAGGTGGCGGATAAACTAGAAATGTGGAGATATGCCCTGGAAAGGAGAGGAATGAAGATCAGTCGCAGCAAGACGGAATATATGTGTGTGAATGAGAGGGATCCAAGTGCAAGAGTGATGCTACAGGGAGAAGAGATAAAGAAGGTGGAGGATTTTAAGTACTTGGGGTCAACTGTCCAGAGCAATGGAGAGTGTGGAAAAGAGGTGAAGAAGCGTGTCCAGCCCGCTGATGACCGGTGAGGTACTTACATGATGTGTTGCCTAGTTTGTCAGGTTAAAAAAAAAAAGTATGATTTGAGTTTTTAATGAATCAATCGCCAGTCAGACAGTCAGTACCAGAGGCACTGGCTGGCCCACGGGCCATTCCAGTATGGAATCAATCAGGAGGCAACTGGACCAGTCAGTATTCAGCGTTCAGCGTCCCACCTCAGGCAAATCTATGTGAGATCAACTTTTGCATTCTCGCTTTCTTTGCTTGTCCCTCCTTTCATACAGCCCAAAATGGCCCAGGGCAGCGACTGCTCTCACATGTGGATCAATATGTCTCGATGTCAACACCATCCGTTGTACATTAACTGTCTGGAACCATCAGCAATAAATGGCATATATTACCATCCCTGAAAAAAATAAGTTGGAATTGCTTTTATTCAGGACAAATTAGTACAAAGTATGCCAACATTGTGAAAGGTAAGTACAGTGTGTGGTACCCGTCTTAAATTTTTAAGTACAGTACATAAAAACGTCACATCTGTCTTATGGTACTGCCACAAGATGGGACATTTTAATGAGGGTAAATTGAAAATACATAAAATAACTTCCTGACCTACTTCATTCACAACTGACTATCTACTATGAGGTTATCACTCTCTGTTCTAGGTTCTAAGCTTGATAATGAAAAACAAACATCATGGATGCATTATTCTATGCTTAAAGGGGAATGTTTATTATACCCAAACTACTGCAACTTTTATTTGTTTTGTCATTATTATAAATATACAAGATGAAATAACTTTTTATGTGATATGCTTTATCCCCTTTAAAATGTGTTGATTTGGGTTTTAAAAGAGATAATTTACTACATGACTTTACTAAAAGTGGACGACACATATGAAATACAAAATTCCTCTGAAGACGACTTCCCCAAAAATAAATCAATATTCAAACCAAACTCAGTTTTGCCAGAATGTGTAAAGAATGCACGAGTGTACTGTAGTTTGCTTTTCAAGTTCCAGTAGAAGCTTCTGTCATTGCCAATGAGAAAATCGGCATATCGATGACCCAATATCTCCTTTATCGCCTTGAAGCGCTTGCTGCCACCTTTCCAGTCACAGGCAGCTCAGGCGACTGTGTCATCTTTCTGACCTTGTTTACAGTCACACATGAAATTGCACCTTGCAAGGACCTTGTGATCAGTGCCAATCAGTAAAGGCCCTGAGGGATTGCCGCCTGTGTCTGTCTGCCCATCCTCCCAGTCATCTGTCTGACCCTCGGCTCATAGTTGCTTTAGCACCAACTCTAGCAGGCTTGTTCTGCAGGACCAAGGAAGCCTTGTCTATTGTCTCATTGGTTGCACACGCACATCACAGTGTTTGCTGTCATGGTTAGCAGTTAGTTTCTCGTTTCGGTAAGGGGTCGTCGTACACGTACACGTACATGGAAAATACTTGGCTCATCGGAGTCACGACTAAGCTGCCAGGTTATTTCAAAAGTTAACCACTCTTGAGATGTGAAAATATGGTATATTGTTGATAAATCATGCATTATTTAAACGATATACTACCTAGATCATTTATATTTAGGTGACATGGATTGAGAGAATTAGAACAAAACAAGGAAGATAATGATAACATGTCTTCTTTTCCTATCGGCTGATCCCTTCAAGGGCACACAGCAAATCAGTGTCCTCCATCTTTAGAGGTTTTTACGTCGGATGCCTTTCCTTACACAACCCTCTGTATTTATCCGGGCTTGGGACCGGCACAAGAAGACTTGTGTCCCTTTGTGGCTACAGAACAACTCGCTCATGTGACATGGGTAAATTTAACCAGCACCGCTTCCGGTAGGAAGCACCAGAGGGCGCTCTAATACACGCTTTCATTGGGGAAAAACGAATCCCGGCATATCCAGAAATGGTTCTACAGACTGAGGCAAGACTGTAATAGGGTAGAAATGAAACCTTACATGCCTTCATGTGACGTGCGTGCATCAATTATTTAACCATAAAAGTCTGATGTAGAAGTCTTGTCCAAAGCTGAAAGAAGCAAGGACTTCCATATTTGGAACATATTTTATTATTATTATTATTATTATTATTATTATACACGTCAGAATTGAGTAAAATGATGTACATGTACTATTCTCCTTTTTTATGTAAATGCTTAAGTTGACTTTAGCTCGAGTTCAAGTCATTTAAGGTTTCCTATCAACCATTACTTAGAAAAGCAAGTTTGTGGTGACAAAACAATAGTAATGTACCAAAGTGTCTTTCTATTGTGATGTGCTGAAGAATGAGCAAGCTTTGTTCCCGTGTTACTCTATTCCATTCCATATCTAATATTTAATATAACATCAAATGGTGAGTATGCTTTTGCTTTATTGATTGTTGCTGTGCCGATGACCATTTTGTGTTTGGGAGCCTTTTACTGAGCGAATTGCTTATTCTGTAGCCACAAGGGGTCATAAGTCTTCTTGTGCCGGTCCCAAGCCCGGATAAATACAGAAGGTTGTGTCAGGAAGGGCATCCGACGTAAAAGCTTGGCCAAAACAAACATGCAAATCAAACCTCTGAAGATGGAGGACACTGATTCGCTGTGGCAACCCCTTGAAGGGAAAAGCCGGAAGGAATAGAAGAATAACATAATTGTTTATTGACAAGATGGCGCCGCGAGAGTGGCTGCCTTTCCAGCAGCTCCTGTATTTTGTTTTCTACTTCTTTCTGTCCTTTCTTCTTCCTTTCATAACTTTGCTGCTGTGAAATGTACATTTCTCAACTGTGAGACAAATAAAGGTACATCCAATCCAATAACTTACATCACACAACAACAGACATCACCAAAACCATTCACCCTTAAAGTAGAGTGATTGCCCTTAAACTGCCACCATGTAACATGCCACGCATACTCCAGGGCCAAGTCAACATTGGTTCAATAAATGGTTAGGTTTGCATTAAGAGCCAATCAAAATTATTCATTTGTCTTCTGATGGCATTGAATCCAGAGGATGGGAGGTCTTTTAGGATCACAGCTCTATCTAAATAGTAAAAATAGAAACGTACATCGCAGGGTGGAGGACAAGTGCTAAGTACATCTTTTTCGCAGTTTTGAGGTTCTGGGTTCAAAGAAAATATTACAATTTTCCATTAGTCAGTACGGGAGTGAGTGTGCACAACAACTTTTATCTTATCATCCTATTTAGGACATCATGGTGGAAGAATATGACGTCAACAGTCCCTCACATGGCCTCGCTTCTTATTCTGCTGCCCTCTAAGTGATATTTGGAGTAATTTGCATAGACGGCCTCGCTTCGCAGTTTGCCAGGACCGACTGCACAGGTTTTAACCTCAGAGGTAGTGATGAGTGCGGGTTTCAGACAGCCTGTTGTTTCTGGTGCGGGTACCACACAGAGAGCAAGCAGAAGTGTTGACGCCTCAGCAACTTTTCCATAATTAGATGAGGCCTTGCGCTCCATCGAGGGTTGTTTTCCTGAAATTTGAAATGACATGTGTGAATATAACCCAAAATCACATTTGATTAATTTTTACACCAACACGGGGAGCTGCGCGTGATTCCCTGCAGCTTCCTGTTCCAATTAAAAGTCAAATTTGATCACATTTTAGGTGTCCCTGCTAAAATGTATATTTCATGCAGAACCTCTGCTGGTCCAATCATTGAAATCATTCACATGAGCTTAATTTTAACATGTTTTATTTTAGTTAAGCTAAGTTGCACACTACGTCGCCTTCAGCTGCCGAGCATGTCTTTGCCGCCTTTTGAATGTCGGCACATGCTAGCAAGGCTTGTGCTTATTATTCTGCTGTGGGCTCCAGATGGATCAACACATGCTGAAATTATTACAAGCAAGAGATTTGCATCTGACCTAGATCCTTCACTTCTGGCCCTACATGAAAACAAGTCAGTCCCAAAACATTGTGTGACTCCACATTGGAAGATTTACAACTAAGCTTTTCTGCAGAAAAAGAGAGAAAATTATTATTCAATGTAGTTTAACTAAAATTGACTGGCGTCTTGTCCAGGGTTTGGCGCTCTTCTCCTTTTTGCCCAAATTCAGTGGGATTGGCTTATCGCCCATAATGAGGGTAAGCGCAATGAAAATTGGATGGATGGAAGGGCAGAATTTTAAACAGAGAATACAAATATATATATACCAGCCATGGTACAATATGCAACCACTGGTCTGCATGAATCATAAGGCCAGTTTAAAATTTGCGAAGAAGTAGTGATGAGCCCCAAAAATGTTGGAGCTGAGTTTTATGCACTGATGAGACCAAAAACCAACGTCTATCAAAGTTATGGAAAGGCAAAAGAATGGAGAAAGAAAGGCTATGCTGATGATCCAAGAAAACATAAGCATGCTGGAGGTCATGTCACAACTCATTCTGGAACGGGTTCAATAGTCTTTATTGATTATGTAACTCAAGGTTGAAGCAACAGAGTCAAATTTCATTTTCACTCGCAATTTAGAGAAGCTTCACCGTGTAGCACGGCAGTGATCCAAAAAAAAATGTCAACACAACAACGGATAAAGTTGAAGGCCTTCGATCGACCAACTCAACAACCGGACCCGATCGCAAAAGAACATGCATTTTGTCTCCACAGGAACTTGATTGATGCGGTTTATCATGGTTTTGATCTCTATCCTGTTGTCAAGATTTATTTATTTATTTATTTGATTCTGTTCCTGTGGGAGCGGAGGGTTTTCCCCTTGTGCGCCATACCTGTGGTGTATTGCAAACAGTTGAAGCCGGCAGTCCTTTGTTGGATTATTCAACCTTGCTCACTATCCTACTCGCAAGTCTTCGATTTTTTTCAATGTCTATCTTTCAGTGCTCTCCACTCTTTGTGCTGGACTTCGCTTCTAAGTATTGATTATGGTGTTTTGTGATTCATTGTGGTTTTTTGTTTTGCATAATTGGACTTCCTTGCCATTTTGTTGCATTATCTATTCGCCTTGCTGTTTTTTCTTTTGTATATTTGGTTTTATCCTGGCCCTTTGTTGCCAGTAACTTTTATTGTCCTTTGTCGGTGCCGCCTTTTCTGAAATATATTGGTTGTTTATCACTCATTCTCTGTCAAGTGACTTCAGTAATGTTGATCTCAGTAAGTTAGACCGTGCGTACAACAGACTTGGGCTGATACTGCCATTGTAGGCTTAGTCAAGCTAATGAGGTGAACCCAGCGTCAGGTATAGGACAATAGAGGTAAATAGATTAGCTTCAGGGAGTGGTCCACTTCTCCCCTAACCTTAGAGCAGGTACCTAGCAGAGCAGAGGTCTGGAACGTCCACCTCTGTCCATTACGGATACAGACGCTCCCCACCTTACGAACAAGATACGGTCTGAGCGGTCATTTGTAAGGTGATTTTGGTTGTAAGTTGCTTCAGTGCTCTAGTTTGTATGGAATGTATGTTGAAGTCAAACATTACTGAAGCTGCACCTAATTACTGAATTACGTGACATTACTTTTTTGGATTGGATTGGATTTACCTTTATTAGTCTCACAGTGGAGAAATTTACATTTCACAGCAGCAAAGTGATGAGAGGAATGAAAGTAGAAAAACAAAATACATGAGCTGCTGGAAAGGCAGCCACTCTCGCAGCGCGGTCTTGAAGTCAAAAGAATAAAGAATAAATAAATAACAAATGACATAGAGAGTCATTCATTTTTAGGCACTTTCTGTACCCTCTTTGTTACATGAACCAGTTCTAGATGAAAGAGGAGAGGATCAAAGCGTCTTTCCACCAGTGGATCAGGGACATCATGGTGGAACGTGCACATCGACTACAAGCTAAATGTTGAAATCAAACACGCAGCTTAGCATTGACGAAAAGAGATTGTCTCACATCTCCTGTCCCACATAAATACGCTTCAATTCCAAGCCGCACAGTTCCACATACGCTCTGCGCTGACGCTCCTTCTTATCGCGGGCTCCTCAAGCCATGCATCCATCCAGCCACAGACTGTTCAACAGCACCGACCTTTCCGCTGAACAAAGCTGGGCTGTGAAGATGCTGCCCATTACAGGCGCAAAAAAAACACAATGGCCCCAGAGCTGTCCATGATGGCAGTGAAATTGCACCGACATTCCTCCCATTTAAAAACAGTACTGGCATATTCATGCTGCTGAAAAGGCGCAACCGCTCAACACAGTTTCCTCCTTGATGAATGTCATGGTCAAAAATGCTGAAAAACAATCCGTATTCATTCCACACAACGCACAACAACACAAAGTCACAAAAGAAAACACAAAACAATACAAAAACAACAACAAACAAAAAGCAAGGCTCATGAGAGCAATTGCTGACGGCTGCATACTCTGACGCCATCTTGGACTTCTCTATGCATCGCCTCCACCTCGGTGCCTCACCTGGGAAGAGGGATTTCCTCTCCGCCCACATACTCTACGCAGCCAATCTTAAGCGAGCTCGGCGGATCGAGGCCTGAACTCATTGGCAACACTTCAGCATATCCGGGCGCTGATTGGTCAGCCTTAGTGTCAGTCGTGTGAACATCCAGCCCTTGAAACCTCCAAAGTGTCTGTGTGCGTGCGTGTGCGTGAAGCGCAGTACGCAGCCAATTGCAAGCGATCTCGGCCGGAAAAAGGCACACAATACAAAATGTAACTTACAGCATCTCTATCCAAACATTTTTTGACATACACTACCCGCAAAAATGTTTGTAAGCTGGGGAGTGTCTGTGTAGGACCCGGTTTAAGAACCACTGAGACAAACCAACATTCACACCAACAACCACACTGTCAATGAGTGGGAAACGATGCCATGCTGCCCACATACTGTGAGTGCACCACTACACCATCAATCAGTTTGAGATTGTTGCGATGAAAACATTTTCCCAGCTTTATTCAGCGATGAGAATTACAGTAGAAAAAAAAAACAAGGAAAAACACGTGTCAACCTTTGTGTACATTTCGGACAAAACCAAAATGTACTTTTTGCCGGGTTGTTGGGCTTGGACACTAATGCAAAATAGATATAAGGCACATTAACTGAGATAAATAGGAATCATTTAGTACCAACTAATGGGGATGGGCACAGGAACCTACTAGAGGGAAAGGTCTGGCACAGCCACCTCTGTCCATTTAGAGATATAGGGCCAGGGTTACCAGCACAACTTTATTTAACTGACGAAGCTATTTAGATGAGGAACGAAACGTCCAACCCGTTCAAAGAAGTACAGATGATGTCTGAAGAAACCTTTACCTCAATGGACCACTCCTCTACAACTGAGAGCCTACACAGACGTGTTGATTGGGATTGGATTTACCTTTATGAGTCTTGCAGGGGAGAAATTTACATTTCACAGCACCAAAGTTATGAAAGGAAAGAAAGAAGTCAAAAAACAAAATACAGGAGCTGCTGCAAAGGCAGCCACTCTCGCGCCAGCATCTTGAAGTCAGAAGAACAGAAAATAAAATAAAATAACAAATAATATGACAACACAAAGACAAAGAGAGGCATTCATTCTTCAGTACTTTCTGTACCCTCTTTGTGACATGAAGCAATTCTAAATGAAAGAGGAGAGGGTCAAAGCGACCTTTTCACCAGTGGATCAGGGATGTCATGGTGGAATGTGCACGTCTACTACAAGCTAAATGTCGAAAGCAAACATGAAGCTGTAGCATCCAAAGAGATTGTCTCACATCTCCTTTCTCACGTAAATCCGCATCGATTCCAAGCCGCGACAGTTCCACATATGCATTGACACTCTGTGCTGATGCTCCTTTCTCCTCACTCCTGCAGAGTGTCAAGTTACACATTTCCATCCTTTTATCTATTGTAACAGCAGCCGGCACCCTAATGGAGGTGATGAGAAAGTAGTATTTAATATTTATCAATGTACACATTTTATAGTTACTGAGCATAGAATTTTTTCGATTTTCCATTTTCTTTAATCAATGATTTTGTAAATCATTTGTTAAATGCTGCTTGAAACGCATAGGTGAGAATCAGAATGATGAATGGCAGGAAAGCATTGACAGCCAGGCGCATAGACGGCAGAAAAACAGACAAATGGATGTTGTGACACCCCATCATGGGAAAATTATATTGCGTGTGATTTTGTACTTGTATAAGTGTCCCGAGTTTTTGCCGTCTGCATATTGCTCATTATTCCAAGCAGTCACAATGGCCCGGAGGCCTGACAACCCCCCCGCAAAATACCTGTAAACAGTGAGCAACCTAATTGAAAACACAGCCTGTCTTCACATCTCATACTATCTCAAAATGACAATGATAATGAACAGAAAACTGATTTTTTGGGAGGATGAGCGTGTGTTCAAAGAAAAGCTTCCAGTGTTCATATCATTTCAAAAACTATTTACTCTTTCCATTCTGTTGCTGTTTAAACTAGTAGATTTTGCAACACACAGTAGATATTTGGATGCATCGCATTGAATGAGCTCAATTGCATTGATGGTGTTTAAAATGTGATCATTTTATCCCACTTGTCCCTTCTTCTGATTGTAATGTGACATATACACGGTACAATATGTATGCCTGGAGGCAATGAAATTGCAGATATATGAACATTCAGGCCTATATGTACCGGAATGACAATTGTGGTAATTTCTTCATATAGGTCATTCAGTCAACATCGATGCATCACTTCCACCCACCAGGAGTTGCGACAAAATGACAATGACATGTTGAGAGCAAATATAGCAAGAAAAAAATTAGAAGAATCAGTCTAGTATTTGTCATGCTTTAGTGAAAATCTGTATGGGTTAGCTGTAATCCAATTAGATAAAAGACGAGTCAACATGCATGTTATGTTGGCTATTTCAGAAGCAATGTTACGACCACACACGCACTAATCTGCTGTCAGCTTGCTGGTTCATATTATACTGCGCTTCATGTCATAGATGACATTTTTTGACCTTTAAGTGAGTTTTGTGATAAGGCCTGGATATATTGACGAGTCAAAACATTATACAATCTAATGAGAGTCGAAAGCCAAAAGAGTGCACCTTTCCAGAAATCTAATCTATTTCAATTGTTCTAATAAGATAATCTGACTAAAGTCTTCATCAAATTAACCAATGAAAATCAGAAATGGCTAACTGTCACCATTTTAAAAGAGAAAATATTTCAATCCTGGCTCCTACTATACAAACATAGCGAGGTAGAATGACACCCAAAAGTGGCCAGCGATAAGAAACAGTTGTATACTGTATTTTTTTAATTTCTCACTTTGGATGCACAAACTCAAAACCTTTGCGCCGTATCAGTAGCATGGTCACGTTGTTTGAGCTAAAGTCAACTTCGTGGGAGATAACTAAGCACGACTGTTAAAAATATATTGTTTTTAAAAATGGTGAGACTGGAAATTGTTGAGAAGCCAACACGCTTCTTGAATCATTTTCGATGAAACAAGAACAAATTAATGTTGTTGGTGTTAGAACCAGTGGTGGACCGTCAAGGCCGTCAAAGCCTTCTCTCCTGGCCTACAAATATCTGAATCACGGACTGAAGTTGGTTATATTTTGTCCATAAATTCTTATTAAATAATTCTAAATTGTCTTTCAGCTTCTTTTCATTATTTTCCCATGTTGCATTGCTTGCAGATGTGTGTTTTTGTATTTAAGCATTTAACCAATCACATTTCAGCCATCATTTGTTACCAGGGTCAGAAATCTACCTGGACGCCTTCACAATCAGTTCTGCAGGTCCTGTCGCATCAAATGTGTCGATCACACTGTTGCTCTAACCCAGGGGTCGGGAACCTATGGCTCGCGAGACATATATGCCTCTTTTGATGATTGCATCTGGCTCGCAGATAAAACTAAATACATATTTTCGCTTTTTCGCTGTTCATTTCCTATTTAGGCTGCAGGTGGCTAAAAGCGCAATTTGATTGGATGATACTGACTTTGGTGCCGTTGATGTCAAAACAGCTCGACACCCCCTTTTGAATAATCGGACAAGTACAAAAAGACGAGTATCGTACACTTCAGGTTGAATGGACCGAAGGATTTGCCTTTGTGGAGAGAAATGGTTCTTCCGTGATTCTAATTTGCAATGAAACAATATCATCGATGAAGCAGTCGAATGTTAGTGGAACTTTGACAAGCCCCATGCTAACGTTAGCATCAATATACTCAGCGAGAGACAGCAGAAAACAAGCGTGCAAGCTAATGAGCAGTGTGCAGGCTGGCGAGCAGTAACTTCGCCAATGGACCCGGCAAGTTGACTTTCATTCCGATCGTTTGGCTGGATTTTTTTTACAAATCATAAGAAACGGAAAACTATTCATATTAATACGTCTGTGTAAGCTCTCAGTCGTACAGGAGTGGTCCATCGATGAGAAGGTTTCTTCAGCCGTCAGCTGTACTTTTTGAAGGTGTCGGACATTTCGCCTCCTATCCAAGAGGCTTCGTCAGCGAACTAAAGTCTGACTGGCCGATACGACCAGTCAGACTTTAGTTCGCTGATGAAGCCTCTTGGATAGGAGGCGAAACGTCCGAAACCTTCAAATTTGTACAGATGACGGCTGAAGAAACCTTCTCATCGATATTCATATTAATGGGGAGTTTTATCACAAAGTAATTTTAAATAATAATTTCTGACATTTTATTGGAATCACACATTCATGTGTGAGTGTGCGCGTGTGTGTGCGTGCGTGCGTGTGTGTGTGTGTGTGTGTGTGTGTGTGTGTGTGTGCGTGTGCGTGTGCGTGTGCGTGTGTGTGTGTGCGTGTGTGTGTGTGTGTGTGTGTGTGTGTGTGTGTGTGTGTGTGGCTCTCACTGAAAAACATTTCTAAATCATTTCCTTGTATGAGTCAAAAAGGTTCCCGACCCCTGCGCTCTAACCAATCAGATTTTGAGTTCACAACCCAAAACCGATACCAATGCCTTCTTGTCTGGTCAACGTCAAAGTTTTCACAAACTATGATTGGCGATTCACTTGCCAATCATAGTTTGTGAAAACTGCTCCGATCAAAAGCCGCTAGTGACAAGAGCAGACTGGCTGTATCGGGAGCGAGCTGCATAGGCAAATATATTGTTTTGATGTAATAGCGCTTTTTTTTTCAACACACAATGGCTGAAGGAGGAGACAAAATGGATTTGGTTGGAGATTTACTGTCAAAGCCATTTTCACGACAGACTTTTCAAGAAAAAAATGGACATCATTAAGAAAGGTCGGTCAGTTATTTCCTGGCTAATGGTACCCTCTACTGGACTAGTAGTAAATCACACCAGACTTTTTTCAGTCTGGATTGATTCAGACGTAGCACTACTGAAGGCCGTGCAATGACATCCATGGCCCGCCACTTGTTAGAACAGATGCGAAAATGAAGCATACCAAAATAAAAACAGTGTTCTTATTGTGAAGCATGGATGAGGAGTCAAAAACATCAGGAGAGCACTCACAAACTGTGGGCACCCTCAGTGGTCTTTTAACAAATGTCAAAAGGAAAGAATAGAGAATGAAACCAAAAATTCTGAAGGTACAAAAAGGAGTGGAGTAGCAGTACCTTACATTGCAGGAGTTTCTGAAAACTACAGAGTCCTTTGGCAACACAACATTCCTACTTATTTCAAACCGTTAAACACTTTAAGGCAAAAATGAGTGCATCTAAAAGATAGGGTGCCAAATTAAAAACAAAGTAATGTAGTTTATGCAATACACTGTAAGAATGAAAATTGTAAAGAGCAATACATTGGGGAAACTAAACAAATTCTCAAAAAGACTATCAACATAACATCGCAGGGATGATACTAGTGGGCCTCAATCGGCAGTACATATGTATGCACCTAAAAGCTAGCAACCACTCATTTGACGACAATGAGGTTAATATCTTAGCCAAAGAAAATAGATGGTTTGAGGGGGGAGTAAAAGAAGCTATCTTCATAAAACAGCAAAATCCTTCACTAAACCGACATGGTGGTGTGAGATTCAATTTGGATTGTTCGTACAACAGACTGCTTAGTCAACATAGGATTAGTTATGCTGATGAGGTGATACCAGGGCAAATAGGGCAATCAGGCAATAGAGGTAATCAGTGGAGCTGCAGGGAGTAGTCCTCTGCTCCCCCCAACCTGAGAGCAGAGACCAATCATAGCAGAGTCCGGCACCGCCACGTCTGGAGAGTAGGGATATATATATATATATATATATATCCCTGATTTATATATACAGTAAAGTCTCGTTATATCGATATCGGATATATCGATAGTCCCGGTTTTTTCGGACTCCCTTGAATATCTATATAACGAGACTTTACTGTATATAGCTAAAGTCAACTTCGTGGGAGATAACTAAGCACGACTGTTAAAAATATATTGTTTTTAAAAATGGTGAGACTGGAAATTGTTGAGAAGCCAACACGCTTCTTGAATCATTTTCGATGAAACAAGAACAAATTAATGTTGTTGGTGTTAGAACCAGTGGTGGACCGTCAAGGCCGTCAAAGCCTTCTCTCCTGGCCTACAAATATCTGAATCACGGACTGAAGTTGGTTATATTTTGTCCATAAATTCTTATTAAATAATTCTAAATTGTCTTTCAGCTTCTTTTCATTATTTTCATGTTGCATTGCTTCCAGATGTGTGTTTTTGTATTTAAGCATTTAACCAATCACATTTCAGCCATCATTTGTTACCAGGGTCAGAAATCTACCTGGACGCCTTCACAATCAGTTCTGCAGGTCCTGTCGCATCAAATGTGTCGATCACACTGTTGCTCTAACCCAGGGGTCGGGAACCTATGGCTCGCGAGACATATATGCCTCTTTTGATGATTGCATCTGGCTCGCAGATAAAACTAAATACATATTTTCGCTTTTTCGCTGTTCATTTCCTATTTAGGCTGCAGGTGGCTGAAAGCGCAATTTGATTGGATGATACTGACTTTGGTGCCGTTGATGTCAAAACAGCTCGACACCCCCTTTTGAATAATCGGACAAGTACAAAAAGACGAGTATCGTACACTTCAGGTTGAATGGACCGAAGGATTTGCCTTTGTGGAGAGAAATGGTTCTTCCGTGATTCTAATTTGCAATGAAACAATATCATCGATGAAGCACTCGAATGTTAGTGGAACTTTGACAAGCCCCATGCTAACGTTAGCATCAATATACTCAGCGAGAGACAGCAGAAAACAAGCGCGCAAGCTAATGAGCAGTGTGCAGGCTGGCGAGCAGTAACTTCGCCAATGGACCCGGCAAGTTGACTTTCAATCCGATCGTTTGGCTGGATTTTTTTACAAATCATAAGAAACGGAAAACTATTCATATTAATACGTCTGTGTAAGCTCTCAGTCGTACAGGAGTGGTCCATCGATGAGAAGGTTTCTTCAGCCGTCAGCTGTACTTTTTGAAGGTGTCGGACATTTCGCCTCCTATCCAAGAGGCTTCGTCAGCGAACTAAAGTCTGACTGGCCGATACGACCAGTCAGACTTTAGTATATATATATGAAAATCTGAAGAAAAAAAAAAAAAAAATATATATATATATATATATATATATATATATATATATATATATATAGGGCCGAAACTACCAGCAAGAGTTTAGTTCGCATCTTGGATAAGAAGCAAAACGTCCGACACCTTCAAAGAAGTACAGATGACGGCTGAAGAAACCTTTTCATTGATGGATAAGGTTGTTTTGTTCAGAGGCTGCTTTGTGTCAGTGTTTGCTCTTTTGTTCACCGTTGTAAATCAGGGGTTTTGCAACAGGAGAATGACCCCAGACACCCAGCTGAAAACACACAAGAATGACAAGCAAATTGGACGATTCTGAAATGGCGTTTTACGAGTCCGATTGAGCAACAACATATGAAGTGAATGGTACAGTAATATTTGTCGTGGGCCTGTTTCATTAGTTTGTTTCTTTGTGTTTCCTGATTTGCTGGACCACAATTCAAAGGCAATGTCTGATTTTATTTGGTTAATACTAACAGATTTTTGTTTATTTTTGTCAGATTTTGTTTATTCCTGTGACCATTAATCAAGCCAACACAGCTAAAGACACATCACTTGCTGAGTGTTGAACTGGCATCCAGATGTTCATTATGTGGCATCTCCATCAGCAGGAATGAGGGAGGCATCATCATGTGACCCTCATGTGTCCGACCACGCTGGTCTTTTTAGGTCGGTCAGTCTCGCTTCTCCTTGCTGCTCTTGTACTTTTTGAGGTTTGAGGGCATCAAGGCTGGTCAGCCAAGTCGCACGGCTGCAGGCTATGCATAAACTCGGGCAGGTCTCTGGCCTGAGGTGCCGCATCAGATTTGCAGTTAGTTGGTCTGAAGAGCCATCCTGATGGCTCCGAATATAATCGAATCAGAAGAGCGCTAATCCACAGAACTGGTTGGGGCGGGTTGTGACTCTGGTGTCCCTTAGAGTTTGGTCTCAAGGATCATAAGGTTACAATTGCAAGAGGCTGTAAAAGCGATATAATCTGAAGGCTCACAATGCAGGCATCCTTACAGGCCACCATACTGGTCCATCAACCAGTAAGCTAAGCTTTTATTTTTTAACTTTGTCTTTTTCCAAAGGTGCCACATATAAACACTGAAAAGTTCAACGCTATATGTCTGAGCAACATGACTTGATTTTTTAAAAAACATTTTTCAGGCATTAATACGTTGCATAACTTATGCATTCTACGGTTTTAAGTTTCCACTGCAAGATAGTTAGCCCTGCGAGGCAAGAATTTATGATGAAAGACGAAAAAGGAGAACATTTTTTGTTCTGCATGTGGATCCTTAGCGGTAAAGGTTAACGCAACTATTTTTGTTGTGTTGCCAAAAAAGTATCCCACGACTGAATGGCAACCATTCACAGGTGTGCGCAAGAGCATATCAGAATGTGATCACCTATTTAGGACAGTCGACACAAACATTGAAGCTCCAGGCAGCATTTCTCAAATTAAAGCCAATGCAATCAGATTCAATTACGTCCAGAGGAAATGCCCTCGTTACATTATTTGTCTTTTTTTTATCCAGTTTTTCTTCGAGAGTTCAGCTCATCATAATAATTAGGATCCAACCCCTGCTTGCTTTATTAAACATGACTACCTCACAGGCCTGCTCTTTATGTCAGACAATATGGAGGCGAGTGACAGCATGGTATTAGAAAGAATATGAATAATTAAAAATTAATTATTGGCCGCTTAATGTAGCAATTACGGTCAATTAACCCGGACTGCAGAAAATGTGATAATTGGAGCAGGCCTTTACCTTCAAAATGAGCATTTTGACACTGTGACCTGCTTTTGCCTTCTGGGGATCAAATAATACTAAGGTGGCGTCATGCAACATCTTTTGTACTTGGACCTTCTCTCTTACAAAGTAGTACACTCAGAAATCGGATAGTTATGAAGTAATGATGATCTTATTTTGCATCATTGTGACATGACTGTGTCTTTGTGTTGTCATATTTGTTTGTTTTTTTTCTTTCCCAAGATGGCGGCGCGTGAATACGCAGCGCTCCCCTCTCCCGGCAAATTGGCGTTTTCATGTTTATTATGTTTGTTAAAGTCATAAGTGCCTTGCGTGCTGGGTCCGAGAGGACAGTAATTTCATCTGTGCTGTATGTCATGCATATTAGCATATTTGACAATAAAGCTGACTTTGACTTTGATTGTGAAATATAGTCTGTATTTTATGATGGGTATATAAGATGATAATTGTATGTATGACAAAGATATCTATTGCACATCAAAACCATCATCAATGTACTAAACAACACAGTTCCGTACTGCAGTTTGCAAGTTTACGCCTGGGCAGCAGAGCAAAACAACCTGCCGTGAGAACGCATTATGGCACTCGTACCGCACTCTTTTCCAGACATACCAGCTTTCGTATGGCTCAGAAGTTACGGAAGGGAGGAATGTTTCCGCCTCACTTCTTCACAGTAATAAGCAAGGCAATGCTACCGTACACAGGTCAATAACTCAACTAAAACTGCTGAATAAAAAGGCAGAATTTCTGCTGGTGAATTCAGTCATCGCACATTTATTTGTCTATTGAATTCTTAAAATCCAACGGATGGCAGCACGACCAGCACTATCTCTTAATGAGACCAGAGTCGGGACTTCTGCTAAGAAACATGAGACGACTGGTCCTTTTTTTTCTTTTTTAAAATTTCTGTTCTTCTTTCAGTTACTGTCTTTCTCAAAAGCCACGAGCTATTTATTATATTTATCAACATGACACATTTTAAGGTGGTTTTCATCTATCATCCATCATCCATCTTTCCCTCCATCCAGCTATCCATCCATTTTCAACTGCTTATCCAGGGTGAGGTCGTGAGAGTAGCAACTTTAGTTGGGCCCAGACTTCCCTTTCCCCAGCCACTTCTTGCAGCTCTTCCCGGCGGATCTCGAGGCATTCCCGGGCCAGCTGGGTGAGATAGACTCTCCAGCATGTCTTGGGTCATCCCCTGTGTCTCCTGTCAGTGGGACATGCCCGGGACACTTCACTAGGGAGGCGTCCAGGAGGAATCCTAATCAGATGCCCAAGCCACCTCATCTGGCTCCTCTGGATGTGGAGCACAGGTTCAAGCATTACACTTCAGTGTGTTTTTTAAGTTTTTTTTTGCTCATCGTTCAAAGTAAAAAAAAAACACCCAATCAAAACTGACTAAATAATTATTGCCATTAACATTGATAATACGTATGTCAAAGCCAAGGTGAACACAGTGAAACTCAAATATCTGGGACCAGAATTATTGAATGCCCACAGTGTTGACTTGCTCTTCATTTTAACCTCTGAATCACCTCAGCATTTACAGTTATCAGTCAAATCCACGTCAACGGCAGAAAAAGTAAACAAAATAAACAAGCGAAGAGTTCATGGTCATGATGCAGCCTTGCTGCTCCCGAAGATGCATACTGGTCATTCATTGAGGGCAAACCTTTCAACATGCAGTTCACAAGTAGTATTTTTTTTCAACAGGACCCTTGTCATCCTCACAATTGCTTCATTTCCAATGGCAAGCCATGTTTTTTATGAGGTGTGAAGGAAAGAGGGACGCATGATGGGTGCTTCCTGTACTGTACTCATTAGAATGGGATACGGACCTCAATGCTGTGACCTTTGTGACTCCCCCACATGCAATCATAAGCACATCTCCTGAAGCCCCAGGCAATAAATAAACAACACAAAGACACATCTTACCATGTAGTGTATTAATACAAGATTGGTATAAAGAATGTTTTACACCAATGTGTCACCGTTTTTCATTGCTCCATTTTCTGTAAGAGATAATAAAATTATGAAACGATTATAAAATGACGACTTAATAATTCTTGACACAAGAGTAACTGATTTACTCTTTTGGTGGCCGTTGAAAAGAAAGTGACAGTCACTCAGTATAATTTATACACATTGTAAGGGTAAGGAATGAGCTCATTTAATTTGTCAAGATGTTATGGACATTCTGCTCTGTTTGACCAACTGGCCATCAACTGTCACCCAATCACGACTACTAAAGTGCATATTAGTCCGTAGGACAGGTCGCACCATTGAACTTCATTTCAACGTCGAACCATTATTTGTCCTCTAAGGTGTGTAGTGGGTAAATTGTTGAAGTATCTATCGTTCATGAGAATGTGTGCATGGGCATGGAAAATAAAAAGAGTCAATTCATATTCCATCATTTATTTTTATGTTCACAAGAAATCGGCATACAGCCTGAAGAAGAGTGACACATTTGCAATGAGAGAGAGAAATACAAGCGCAGAGTGTGGAGTCGAATTACTCTTTGAATATGCACTTGAATCCAGTCCGATGCACTTAGGCCGAGTGGTAAGCCTTTCCAACGAAATGTTCCCTCTAGGTTTGAAAATGGCAGAGGCCTCTCTTGGACCCCGGGGCAAGGCATTCATGAACGGGCCAAGCACATATTAGACACATATGGTGCCGAAACAGATATAAGAAATAAGCTGTCATCAAATAATCAAATTATTCATGTTTCAGGGAGCAATAATGGAGGAATGTGAGCAGAGGTACGTGCCCGGAAACCTTCCGAGTGAGAAGGCTTTGTGTGGGCTGGGTGTGCCTTCAAACAAAGGCTTTTGACTGCATCTGCTCTTCATCAGTCATCACAAGGCATCCAAAAACAAACACTAAAATAATCACAAATATCGGACCTGTTCAATTCAAATGTGTGCTTATACATCACATAACATATATACTGTGTCTATTCTTTGCCAAGATTGCTTTGTATTTCAATAAAGCCTGTAAATTTCTCAAAACTGTAGCAAAAACCTGCAGATAATTTTAATAATAAACTCACACATTATAAAATACTTGCGGAAAAAAAACGTATTTTAGTCAGACTTTACCAAGTAGCCATTTCTGTGTTTAATTTTGTGGAAATACAGTAAAGTCTCGTTATATCGATATCGGATATATCGATAGTCCCGGTTATATCGATACTATTTCGATGCACGCAAGGAGAAAATTACATGCAAACAGGGTCGGATATATCGTTAGTCCCGGTTATATCGATATTTTTTCGGACTCCCTTGAATATCGATATAACGAGACTTTACTGTATATATTTTTTTGGTGCATTCTGTCCTCCAAATGCAGTTGTTTCAATACCCCGTGAAGAGTGCTTGAATATATTGAGGTTGATCCTCAGCAAAAAGCCTGGATGTCCTTGTGGTAGATTCTTGGGTGTGTTGCCAGCATTTTGGCATACGAGGCTGCCTTGGTTTTTCACAATTGCAGCTCATGCACTCATTTTTTTCTGCTTTATTTTTCCCCATCTCGCCATTGTGTGACGAATACAAGATTTTTTTGACCTTATGTTATTTATTTTTTTGCCTTAATCATCTCCCCAAGGGTGTGACCACCGCCAAATGGGCCTCTATCCTTCAGTGATCAATTATGAATGATTAAAGCTCAGTTATTGCTTCAGTTAAAACAAAAACATGAGATATGATTTAATACATTATTTTAGGAATGGGATGGTGCAATAGTGCAAGTGTTTGCATTGACTTTACCGTGGCTCGCATGAAGTGTTTTATATTTGTTCTTGATTCATTGCAAAAGGTACACGTGGGGCATTCATGGCTGGTTTAGAAGAATAATTCCCCTTCAGTTAGTGGCTCGCAGTGTTGTCACTGATAAGATGAACGATGATGAATTGGCATTGATCCAGATAGGCGTGCAAACAATTTAATTAGAGCCAAGCAGTGGCTGGATATGATGCACACTATGCAGGCACTAGAAAAGACAAGCCGTAGTCCCTGCGCGCTGTCTGCACTCATCCCATCAACGTCAACAGATCGCGGCATCCTCTCTGAGAAAACGAGTTAGCAGAGACGAAATGAGGAAAAAACATGCACCACTAAGCCCACCAAACCCCAGGCTCTGCTTTTTTTAACCCACGCCTCCGCGTCTGCCTGTGCCCCGTCTGCTCACCCCCCCCCCCCCCCACACACACACACACACAAACACACACGTGCGCCGCCGCCACCCTTGCAACCCAAGGCCATGCACCCTGCCTGTGCAAGACAGCTCGCAACATCCCCTGCCACAAATGTTTTCCCCGAGCATCCACTTCCGTGACCCTATCAGTTAGTGAGAAGCTTCCCACAACGCCTGATGGAGGGCTCCTCTCACTTTTTTGAATGTGTCAACAATTTCTGGCTCGTTGGCCCGACACTTCATTCGGGCTATACTCCTGTGTGTGCCTATACGTGCGGCGATGACTTTTTTATCTTTGAATATATTTGTATTGCTAGTTTTGTCATCGTTTTCTACATAAATCACGAAAAAAAAACAACCATATCATTCCTCTGTAACTTAATCAGGAGTTACACACAAGAGAGGACCGCTGCATCAAGGACCTCCCTGATCATGTTAATGAGGTCCCCTGGCTATATAGTCATTGAAGTATAATTGACTTGTTCGTCTCTTATCTTCCTAATAGACGCTCTGACCCAGAGCACGTTTATTTCGCTATGAGAAATGTCAAGAAAGATTGGAAGTTTCTTCCGTGTGCCCATTAAAACTGAAGGCATGCCACCCTGTCTCCAGCCAGCCGGGGCTGCCATTGGATCCCAGTCTCATTATGCAGATGCAAAATGTAAATAAATGATTTGAAGATCACTGCTGCCCCCACCGTTTCCCCCACCCTCGGCATGTCCCTTTCTCCCCCAAACTGCGGTCTTTTCTCCAAACGCTGGAAAAGAGGACAAAATGGATAGCGCTGGGGGAGAGAAAGAGGAAAGCACAAAACTCCATAAATCACCACAAGAACATGTTTCTTTGGAACAAATAAGTAACACAAAGGTAACAATTTCAAAAAGACATATCCCTAACTTGAAAACCTGGTGAAGCGCATTGATGTTGTTACTGCCGTGTATGTCTCCTGGCTTTCAAGAGGCATCACAGTCAAACCGAGCTGCGCGTAATGCGCAGGGACCATGAGGCAAGCTGCATAAGCGGGCGCCAGGGAAGGACGAACCGGCCAATGTGGTCACACGCTTGTGGATATGAGGGGAAACATCTGTGCAAATCAGTGATCCTATCATTGTTTTGAACCCTACCGTATCTTTACGAATCTGCTTTCATTTTTCCCGACAGAGAAACAAACTCGGCGCATGTTGCGTGTTTTTTGACGTGGCACAAAGTCTTCCCAATGAGTAGTTTTGAATGATATTCATGCCCAGGTTGGATGGCCTTGTATTTATCTATTATGCACTATGGTAAGGGAGATACGGTGTTGTGGGATCCAGAAAAAACCACAAGACAAGCAGTGCTATACGTCTTGACTCAACAGTGGTTTACTTCAAATGCCCAGATGTAACGCAAACGTATGCGCACAACAATTTACTGTCCAACGATCTAAATCGGTCCGACACGAAACACTAACCGAAGCAGGAGTTCCTTATTTAAATAACCATTTTCGATATATACAGTAAAGTCTCGTTATATCGATATTCAAGGGAGTCCGAAAAAATATCGATATAACCGGGACTATCGATATATCCGACCCTGTTTTCATGTAATTTCCTCCGTGCGTGCATAGAAATAGTATCGATATAACCGGGACTATCGATATATCCGATATCGATATAATGAGACTTTACTGTATATCATTTGTAAACCAATATAACTACGCGAATGTAACCAAAATACGAAATACGATACTTTACAACCTGTCACAAAGGCACCCGACCTCGTTCATGAAAATTTGGAGCATGTCTGTGTTGTCTGAATTCATGAAGCAGCATGTATAAAGGATATCTGTCTGAAATTGAAGGGGAACAAACTTTCTGAAGCCTCCATAGCAACTTAAGAATTTGTGGATGGGGCATCATTGCACTCGATCCACATAGACTAGATTGTCATGCAGTCAGTTTTGACTTCCAAATCTCACAAGGGTGAGCAGAGGTCTGAGCCCCAGGCATTAACGGAGGTTTAGGTGTGTGGGGGTGACGGGGGTTGAATCCACACACAAACACACACAGTTGGATGGATGGATGGATGGATGGATGGATGGATGGATGGATGGATGGATGGATGGACCCTCCGCACCCTGTCCACCACCTTTTCCAGCTACTCCCCTAAGGCAGGCGCTACCAATCCATGTGCACCAAATCCAGCAGACATTTAAACAGCTTCTTCCCCCAAGCTATTAACTCTCGAAACAGTAACCCAAATACAACTGTCTAGTGCCTCCATGTTTCTCCATTTTTGGATGATACTAGTGCAGCGTGTTCTAAAAGGGGAAAAGTACTCGTGCGTTCTACATACATACATGATTCCGATAGATGCCATCTTAAACTGCATTAAGCCTCATATTATGTTAGGGGTCAATTTGACCGATTTCCGTTTTTGTGTATACTAAGGCACTGGATATCCTTTCTTTTTCCTTTCATCAAAACAGTTTTCCAATGGGATAGTTTAGAACTGTTAGGAACAAAGTAATATAGTTTATTCAATACATTGTAAGAATGAAACTTGTAAAGAGCAATACATTGAGGAGACTAAACAAATTCTCAAAAAAAAGACTTGATCAACATCACAGGGATAATACTAGTGGGCCTCAATCAGCAGTACATATGCACCTAAAGGCTAGCAACCACTCATTTGACGACAATGATGTTAAAATCTTAGCGAATGAACATAGATGGTTTGAAAGGGGAGTAAAAGAAGCGATTTTCACCTTCACTAAACCAATATGGTGGTGTGAGGTTCAATTTGGATCGTTCGTACAACAGCCTGCTTAGGCAATAGGATTAGTAATGGTGATACCAGGTCAGAGAGGGCAATCAGGCCAGTCGTTAGTCAGACAATAGGAGCAATCAGTGGAGGCGCAGTGAGTAGTCCTCTGCTCCCCCCAACCTGAGAGCAGGGACCTATCATAGCAGAGTCCGGCACCGCCACGCCTGGACAGTAGGGATATATATAGGGCCCAAACTACCAGTAAGGCTTTAGTTTGCTGAAGAAGCATCTTGGATAAGAAGCGAAATGTCCGACAAGAAGTACAGATGACAGCTGAAGAAACCTTCTCATCGATATCCCAATGGGATAGAATATATGTTGTCTCTCTTTGTTGTTTATAACATCTCAGAAACAGTTGTTGCTGATGCCACCTATTATTTGACTGTTTTGTGTGGATTTTTACATCTGGGTAAAAATGACCCACGACATAATCAACATGATTTTTTTTTCTCAACATAATATGAGGGTTAAAAACTCATGTCCAGTGACTTCTAATCAGGTTTTGAGTTGAATGTTGGATCAGCGGTTTAACTCAGCAATTAGAGGTCAGAGTTTGATCCCTGAGCTCGGTGGCGGTGTTATTTCATGTTGAAGGATTGGGTAGTCGAGTGGTTAGCACATGCACCGGCTTCACAGTGCAGAGTTCGCCGGTTCGCATCCCGCTCCGGCTTCCCTGTGTGGAGTTTGCATGCTCGCCCCGGGACCGCGTGGGTTTTCTCCCGGTCCTCCGGTTTCCTTCCACGTTCCAAAATCATGGCAGACAGATTGAACACTTCAAATTGTCCCGAGGTGTGAGTGTGAGAGTGACTGTTGTCCGTCTTTGTGTGCCCTGCGATTGGCTAGCAACCAATTCAGGGTGTTCCCCGCCTCGTGCCCGAAGACAGCTAGGATAGGCTCCAGCAACCCCCGCGACCCTAATGAGGAATAAGCGGTACGGAAAATGGATGGATGGATTGTCCAAAAAATTAAAACCTCGATTTTTCTCCTTCCTCCAAATATTTGGTCATAAAAACGTTTGTTGGAATCCCCCCGTTTGAAAGGATCGCTCGTTTGCGTACGTACTGTGAAAGCTCTATTGCACTGGTTTTTTAACCTGGGTTCGATCGAACCCTTGGGGTTCGGTGAGAAGATCTCAGGGGTTCGGCAGAGCCTCCGCTGACACACTTTACACAACTATTAATTATGGAAACGGAACATTTCGTTCGGCCCCAGAGGTCATATTGTCCGTTGTTATGCCCGTTTCGCAATCAGTAGAGCTCCGGGCAAAACGGAGAAATACCACAGGAAATCGTGTGGGCAGTATAGAGTCAGAAGTGTACCAAAACGGAAAAATGAATACAGAGAGAGAAGAAGAGATGCCAGGTAGACTGCTACTGCTTCCCCCATTCACAACGACCGAACAGGCTAGCCAGTGTAATGATATGAGCAAATCGTATTTGCATGTTCTACTAGTGATGCCTGGCTTTAGATCAAAGGAGCATGCGCGCTGCTGCAAGTCAGTCTGATGAGAGCCTACGAGAGCGACACATGTCAATTGCCTTCTCCCTCCAACCAACACAGCCGTCCTAATAAAGAACCTCAACTCTATCCAGAAGTTGTATCATTTACCGAACCCGCTTACACAAAGCAACACAGCCAGTACCTTGCAGTAATCAACGTGTGACTGTTGTCATAGTACATCGTTTTTATATTTTATCGATACTATGTCGGGCAAAAGCAAAAATGTGGTCGGATGAATATGTACATCAATCTGATGTATCACGGAACGTGATGGGAGTGAGCGTCCTATTTGCATGATTTGCAATGCCAAGTTGAGCAACTCCAGCCTCGCACCAGCAAAACTAAAGGAACACTTCATCAAGCTGCATGAAGACAGGGAATACAAGAACACAACACTTGCTGAATTTAAGGTGAAGAGAGCAAGATTTGATGAAAGGGCCACTCTGCCTGTTCTTGGATTTGTACCTGTTAGCAAAGCCATCCTCACAGCATCGTACAAAGTTGCTTATCTGATCGCAAAGCAGGGCAAGCCACACACCATTGGTGAAACACTGGTGAAACCAGCTGCGTTAAAGATGGCGAATCTGATACTCGGAACTGCGGCTGAAGGTAAATTGTCCCAAATTCTCCTTTCAAATGACACCGTCAGTGACAGAATAGAAAACATGACTAAAAACATCTTGGCTCAAGTAGTCTCGGATCTGATTTTATGCCCGGCAAAATTCAGCCTTCAACTCAATGAAACCACAGACGTTGCTGATAGAAGCCAGTTTGCTGTTTTTGTGTGCTACGTGAAAGACGATATGATAAAAGAAGAGTTTTTATTTTGTAAGCCTGTTACAACAACAACGAAGGCATCAGATGTGAAAAAGGATCATTGAAATCCAGCATAGCATAGCCAGGTTCATCAGCAACTCTTCAAAATAACAACACTCTCAACGTTTTGATGTCAACAAATGAACAAGTATCCAGTTGTTGCCAAGAAAGCCCTGGATTTTTGATACCATTTGTTACAACATATCTCTGATGAACAATCCTTTTCGACAATGCTGGACATAAAATCGAAGAAAAGGAACAGACTTTGCTGTGAAAATGACCTGAGAGTGGCACTTGCCAAGGTGAAGCCACGCATATCTGAACTGCTCTCTCAAAGGCAAGAGCAGAAGTCACACTGATTTGCAGATATGTCATTCATTTGTTGTGAGTTTATGCATTGTGTTGGTTTTGTTCTTACAACAAGGTGATGTTCATGCATGGCTCATTTTGTGTAGCAATAAAAACATATCTATGGCTTGA
The DNA here is from genome assembly GCF_051943395.1 of Hippocampus bargibanti. Classification (NCBI taxonomy): domain Eukaryota; kingdom Metazoa; phylum Chordata; class Actinopteri; order Syngnathiformes; family Syngnathidae; genus Hippocampus; species Hippocampus bargibanti. The sequence continues at coordinate 2,796,868 of NC_142739.1, read as the reverse complement.
ATTTGAAAAAAAAAAATCACATTTTGTTTTTCACTTAAGAGGGGTTCGGTGAATGCACATATGAAACTGGTGAGGTTCGGTACCTCCAACAAGCTTAAGAACCGCTGCTCTATTGTCAAGGAACCGTAGTCTTGGCATAAATACTACTTGATGATCAGAATCAATACTAAATAATAAAAAAAGTCTGTAAACCAAGTAATGTGAGACAACTTGGCCCACCTGGATATGTCACATGAGTTAGTAGGAGATTATTGTTAGACACAGAGGAAGACGGCCTGATAAGGTGAATCAAAACACATACCGAGCATACGGGACCAATAAACTCCAGCTGAATGAAAAAAACAGAGCAAAAAAACACACAAATTATGACGCACGTCAATCTGTTAAAACTGTCTGTGTCAATTCTCTGGTTTTTCTGCCTTCTTTGTGGCTTTTGCTCAGAAAGGCTCAGTCTATCGCTTAATCAATAAATTGTGCAAATCAACAGTTGAGTGTGAAGCAAGCAGAATAAGCATTTTATTCTCATTCATATGTTTTAATTAAGCTCTAAAATCTAAATTATGTGGCCCTTCTGGAGTGGACTTGAGTGTAAATTATAATGCACAACAGTTTTTAAGTATCTTTGTCACGGCCCACTTGTTGAGCACCAGGATAACTCTCTATTTCACACATAAACAATTAAGAGCTGTGCATGGTAGAAAGATAAGAGAGAACTGGTGAAAAGCAAGGTAAAGAAAACGGGAACAATAGTGAAGTGTTATTGGAAGAAAAACACATTAGATAACCCTGAATATCCTCTTCAGAAGCATGGCCACAGGATTAGAATGTTTGAAATCATCAACATAAAATATGCAAATGCATATTCTGTCAAAAGCAAATGAGGTAGGGAGTTCTGTCTTCAGCTCTCTGTAATTGTGGATGGAGCTAAATCACTTCACCGTGAATTAATTAGGTATTCATGCCAAGGCCACAATGGTCAATGTCCGTGCTTTCTTTGTAGATTTTCCCAAAACAAACATTTAGTTTCTATATTGAAGTAAAATTATTTAATTAATTAATTAAAAACAAAAAAACATCCTCATAATCTAACAGTCATTTAGATCCGGTAATTTTAAAGTAAGTGAATTTCTCCTTTGTGAAACAATAGTTTTTTTTCTCATGTTATCGTATCTCATTAACTTATAGGAGGTTTCAATCTGACTGTTGAACAAAGACTCAACCAGCAAGAGATGTTTCCACCAAAAGTAAACAATTTGTTTTTCTAATTTCTTCCCTCCAAATTTTGCTGCCGGAGATTGTGAATTTTTCCATTGTGAGCAATTGAGTTTTTTTTTTAACATTTTTAACCCCTGATCTTGTCTTGTCTTGTTTTAGCTTATTTTACTGACCCTTTCTGGACAGCAGTCAGGGTAGGGGACACCTTATTATTTTATCGGCTAACAGGTTAGCATTATTGGTGAATGGGTTAATTCATAAAGGCTCATTCATTTTCACAGATTCAGAAGAGTAACAATGTTTGAATATGCCAAAAATCCCATTTATTAAAAATACAGTACCATCCTTTAACAGTCTTGAAGAAATTACTCAAATTAATTTTCAATTGATTATGGTTGTGTGAAAGTTATTTTGCACTGCATATCACATTGATGTTATTTGTAATGACCAATAAAATAAATGTGTTTATCTAAGACGAACGCTAAACACAGTCCAACCATCACTTTGTCCTTAACCCAAATATTGACTGCATGTAAACATAGCCGTCGCACATTTCTGTGGTCGACACTGAGCCCAAAACCAGGAAGCCTGCACTTTTCATGACACAGAGGGTCTTGACATGTTATTGGGTTCAGAGGAGAGGAAAGACATGAAAAGATTGAAAGACAGTAGCTTGCTTCTTGCTGTATAAAATATCAGTTTTATGCAGAGAATAAATGACACATGACTTGTCCTTGTTTCCTCATCTCATCGTTGAGCACATCAATCTCCACAACATGACATGCTAGTGCATTTCCAAACTTCTATAATGCAAGGACAGCAATTTTCAGACATGAAACTTCTTGAAATTTGTCATTTGATCGTGGAAACTCTTGTTTATACTTTAAAAAACATTAATTTATTTGTGTTTGTTGATACTATTCTGCTCAATATGGAAACAAACTCAACCACATGTTTAATGCATGAGGTGGCTGCTTTGCAGGGGCACTTGTATTGACACTTGTACTTTATCACCACGAGAGCTGGTAATCACTGTTTGGACCCGCTGGAAGTGTTTCCATGCAAAGTTCTTTTTGTGTGTGGCGTTAGTGTGTTTTCATTTGTGTATGAAAAGATGACTGTGGCATGACTATGGGGTAGCACGTGCTCTTGAGTATGTGCGTGTGTGTCTGTGTGTGAGCCGCAGCACGTGTTGAACATGTGCTGGCGTTCTCAGAGGAACAGCAGGGCTCTAATAAGGACTAGTCCTGGATGGCAGCTGGTAAAAGCTGTCCTCCGAATAGGTGTCTATTATGCATGCACAAAGGAATGCAAATTAGTCTCTAGGCCGAGTGGACACTGAGAACAGATCCACATGGCACACATTCACCCTGAAACGTACATTGAGAGTTGCACAGCAATGCAACTTCCTTCAATCAAAAGAAAAACAATACCCACTAATGATGTGCCCCACCCGCACAGCTGTTTAGTGTGTGTGGGTGCGTGTGGGTGTGTTTTCTCGTTTGCGCGCCCCGGTGGGGACATCAACCTGACTGCACGCAGCCCGGTGGGGACTCATGTACCCGTGGGGACCTAAAATGAGGCCCCCACAGGCAAATTGCTCTGAGAGACTGCAAAATGAGGTCCCCACGGGCAAATTGCTCTGAGAGACTTCAAACCATGTTTTAAAGACGTTTCATGACATTTCCTAAAGTGTCCCCACGGGGGCATTCCAGACCAAAAAACTGTGTGAGTGTATGCAACCCTAATGTTGCAGACTGGTATACGCCAGGGATCCTCGCACCAGTCCTGTTCAACATCTTCCTCCTGTGTGTGACACTGTTGCTCCATGAGAGGATCGAGAAGAACAGTGGGGTTACCATAGATTTCCGGCTTGATGGACATCAATTCAACATCAGGACGCTCCAGGCAGTCATGAAAGTAAGATCAGAGCAAGTATCGAACTCCAATATGCAGATGACTGTGCAGTTGTGGCCCACACTCCAGAAGCACTACAAGCTAGTCTCTCAGCTGCTGCAGATGCCTATGTTAGACTGGGCCTCTGTCAATGTGGAAAAGACTGAGGTAATCTGTCAGTGGGCATCCATTCCTCCAGTTCATCCACCAACATTCACCATCTCCAATAAGCCACTAGCAATAGTGGACTCTTTCAAATACCTGAACAGCTTTCTCTCTGACGACTGCAGCATCAACAGAGAGATACAAAAACGGATCAAACAGGCATCAGCATCTTTTGGCAGACTTAGGAGAGTCTTTCAAAACAAATATCCCAAACTCCACACCAAGACTGCACTTTATCGGGCTGTTGTTGTGTCAACCCTCCTCTACAGCTGCGAAGCATGGACCCTCTACAGTCGCCACCTTAGGATGCTTGAGGATGCACACATCAGGTGCCTACAATGCATCCTTGGGCTATCCTGGAGAGACGGAGTCCCCCACACTGAAATATTCTGCAAAACCAACTGCACCAGTGTGGAAGCTGCAGACACCCAGCACCAACTTCGCTGGCTAGGCCATGTGATTAGGATGCCAGAAGAGCGCTTGCCACATAAGGTGCTTTATGGCCAGCTCCATCTTGGCCGTCGCCTGGCAGGAGGCCCCAAAAAACGCTATAAAGACCAGGTGAAGACTGCCATGAAAACATGCGGCCTGAACCCGACCGACCCAGCTGGAGGACATTGCAGCTCAACGCTCCATCTGGAGGCAGCTCCTCCAACAAGGCATATAGAAACTTGACGAAGACCGAGCTGACCGACGGACCAGGAAACGTCAAAGGAGACATCATACCAATGCCATACCCACAACCCCAGTCAATGCCTTCACCTGCTCTGCCTGTGGCAAGCAGTGTGGATCACGGAATAGGTTATACAGTCACCTTAAGCAATACAGTCAACCTTAAGCAAGACATTGTAGCAGTAGAGGAATGAGCATGCCCGCCACAACATATATATATATATATATATATATATATATATATATATATATATGAGAAAATCGAGAAATACCAAGGGCTCAGAGAGGAGCTGGAGAGAGCCTGGAAGGTAAAGGTGACAGTCGTGCCTGTGGTGGTCGGAGCACTTGGGGCAGTGACCCCCAAACTCGACGAGTGGTTGCAACAGATCCCGGGAACAACATCGGATATCTCGGTCCAGAAAAGCGCAGTGCTGGGAACAGCACGGATACTGCGCAGAACCCTCAAGCTTCCTGGCCTCTGGTAGAGGACCCGAGCTGAAATGGGGACAGACACCACCCATGGTGGGTGAGACGAGGATTTTTTTTATATATATATATATATATATATATATATATATATATATATATATATATATATATATATATATATATATATATATATATATATATATATATATATATATGTGAAAATACATATAAGTAACACGAGGCCTACAATTGGTGCGTTGCATGTAGCGTTCGATGTCACGGCCTTATGCCAACAACGTGGCGAGAGCATCCAGCATATTTCATTCAGATAATGATGAAACTATGGTAACAAAGATTGGTCTCATAAATCGTATTTTCGAGACTTTTGTCACCACCTTCACCAGGGTTCATGGCCCAGTGCAGCCAGTATTACTCGATGATTTTTATAAAATCGAATTAAATTGATACATACAGCTAATACTGCAGCCCCAATTCTATTGTAAACGCAAAAACACATGTGCAGCGATGCATTTGGGCCGCCCCATTTACGCATTTTGACAGCCGCTGGAGCAAATTTGTAACTCCACTGCGCCAGCACTCGCGCGCGTCTATCACGATTGGCCCATATTGCTACGTGATCTGCGCCTCATATGACATACTTCTTTTAAAATAGCTAAAGAAACAAATTTAGTTAAACAGGAATTGAAAACTGTTCGTTTTGCTTGAGAGGTTTTGACTTTTGTTGTGATTCGCTGGAAACTGCTGAGATAATATAATCGAATAATCATTTACCCATGATACATTGCAGTATTTACATCCAACGACATCGACATAAATGCTTACATTATGGAGCGAGAGAACAGGAGTAAAACCCTAAAAGATATTAAACACAAACATATTTTGATTTTTTTTAAGAAGCAACAGAGTGACAATTCATTTCAGCAAACTGCTGTTAACGATTCGAATTTAGCGGATAAGTGACATTATTTCAGAGCTGTTGCAGCACATTGGAAATCTTCCAATCAAAGAAATTTAAGTAGACACTAAGGAGAAATATTGTGCTAAGTCTGTTCTCTTTGTCATCTCTGTATCGTAGCATATCAAAATAGCACAGCATTTATCGTGTAGTAACTTGAGAAAATAGAAATAGTTTATTGTATATATATATATATATATATATATATGACACCTTCTTCAATCCTGGACACTGGAAACCTCATGAATCAAAAAGTTTACACCTCGCCACTTCCTCTAAGCCACAGACACAAAGACACGTGACTTGTGCCAACTCATCTGACTCAGAACACCAGCAAACAGCTTCATACAGTTGTTCTGATATGAAGGTCATGACTTTTAAAAGGAAAACAACAAACAAATCTCGCTTCTTTGTGTTTTGCTCCAAGCCTTACAGAAAAATTGCACGCCATTTGATAACACAACACAAAGATACCCCTGTGTGGCAAATGTGCTTCAATTTCCAAAGAGAGAAGAATACAGCTGTATCTTCTCAGAAATAAAGGGAATCATGCCCATAACAATGACGTTCTTCGTGAAGGTCAAGGAATGTTGATACCTCCTCAGCAATCCAAAAAAAACGTGGAAGCCAAAGATTACATGCATTGTGTGAATTGTCAGGGCTACTTAATGAGGAGAGCAATGTGGAGGCGCATGCAGAGGTGTCACTTAAACATGCATGTGCAAAATTTGAAACCAGGAAAGACTAGGGTTCAGGCCTTGTGTGAATATGCTTCGCCAGTTCGACTGCTTCTACAGGGGAAGAAAAATGGAAAGCTTAAAGACATGGTGGATTTCTTCATCCCAGTAAATTTCCCTCATGTGATCGAAGCTGTGAGGAAGGTGGCTGGCTTAAATGAACAAATAAATGCATTCGAAATACCATCCTTAGCACTTAAGTTAGGCCACAACCTCAGGAGAATTGCAAATATTATTGAATGTGAAGGATTAATGTCCGGTGATGACGATGCCATTAATAATGCACGGGTGTTCAAACAAATCTGTGACACCAGATGGAGTGAATGCGTGTCCTCAAAGGCCCTCAGAAACCTGTGTGAGGCAAAATGGTATGTTCCACAACTTTTGCCTTTAACCGAAGATGTGCAAAAGATGCATGAGTATAATGAGGTCCAAAGACAGGTGTACCAAACAAAACTCAAAGAAGACACAAGTATCAAACTTTGGGGAGAACTTTCAAAAGTTACACTTTGCGAAATTATCATTTTCAACCGGAGAAGAGAAGGGGAAGTTTCTAAGATGCCAATTACTGTCTTTATTTTAAGAGATACATCGTCAACACATCCGGATGTGGAGCTAGCTTTGTCTGACCTTGAACGGAAACTGTGTCGGAACTTCCAAAGAATTGAAATACAAGGTAAATGAGGGCGAAAGGTTCCCAATCTCCTTACACCTGAAGTGCAGACATCCATGATGTTACTTGCCAATACTCGTCATGAATGTGGGATACTGGATGAAAACCCATTCTTTTTTGCAAGACCACAAGCTCCCAGTCACTTCAGAGGATCTGATGTAATTCGTCAGATATCCCTAAACTGCGGGGCAAAAAATCCGGAAGCATTGTCGTCCACAAAATTGAGAAAGCACATGGCCACAATGTCCAAAGTTCTCAATTTAAAAGACAATGAAATGGACGAGCTGGCAGACTTCCTAGGCCATGATATCAGAGTGCACCGTCAATATTATCGGCTGCCGGAGGGGACATTGCAGCTTGCAAAAATGAGCAAGGTACTCATCGCTCTGGAAACCGGAAGTTTGTCCCATTTTAAGGGCAAGAATTTGGATGAAATCAACATTGATCCCCATGGTAAGAACACAGCTGCATATTTTAGGAAATAATTGCACCCATTTTTTTCTCTGCCAGCTGAAGTTTTATCTGTTTCCTCTGTTCCACAGGAAAAATGTATTGACACTGATATGTCAGGGACTGATGATGAGGATGATAAAGATATGACAAAATGTACTCCTACATCAACATCATCGCCACAATCATCTGGTATGTTTATGACTTTAAAATTTTAAGGTCAAAATATGTTTTGTTCAATGCCTTCCCGAAAATGTAGACCATTGGTGTCATACATGTCAGTATATATTCATATTGACACAGAAAATAATTGTAAATTCAGAACAATACTTGTGAATTTCTCCACTGTGAGTCTAATAAAGGCTAATGTAATGTAATGTTATCTAATCTAATCTTGCACAAGGAGCGTGTGAGGAGTGACAAGCAGTCACTGATGCTGAGACAGCAACGTACCCGAAATCCAGTTATGTGTTTGCTGTCGGGTATATTACAGACGGTAAACATATGTTGTGTTTAATTTGTTTTTTACAATATTATTATAGGGCGGCCCGGTAGTCGAGTGGTTAGCACACCGGCTTCACAGTGCAGAGGTCGCCGGTTCGTGTCCCGGTCCGGCCTCCCTGTGTGGAGTTTGCATGTTCTTCCCGGACCCGCGTGGGTTTTCTCCGGGTACTCCGGTTTCCTCCCACACTCCAAAAACATGCATGGCAGGCAGATGGACCACTCCAAATTGTCCTTAGGTGTGAGTGTGAGAGGGACTGTTGTATGTCTTTGTGTGCCCTGCGATTGTCTGGCAACCAATTCAGGGTGTCCCCCGCCTCGTGCCTGAAGACAGCTGAGATAGGCTCCAGCAACCCCCGCGACCCTAATGAGGAATAAGCGGTACGGAAAATGAGATGAGATGAGATGAGATGAGACAATATTATTATTATTATTAATAATAATAATAATACATTACATTTTAAGCGCCTTTCAAAGCTCTCAAGGACACTTTACAGTCACAGACAAGCATAGGTAATATAATAAATAAAATACAATCTCAAATAGAATGCAATGAATAAAATACAATTATAAATAGAAACAAGAGACCTGTTTTTTGTGCAGGTAGGTCAGATGGGAAGATGCTGCTCGTCAAGAAGGTGCCTGTTCCACCACAGCAAACAAAAGGTAAACTGTTTTCTCTTGGTTCGTGACTGAGTTATCATCTGACAAGCAGCAGTGGTAGGGGTCTATATACTGTATGGGTAGGGGAAATATGATACATTATTTTTGTTTTTGATTACCATAATCTATTGTTATCCTGCAAAAAATGCTCTATATCTCTTCCTCCTCATAACATTCTACGGGATGTTTAGTATTGAACAACTTCAAGTTAACGTCGAGGGTGTATAGAAATCGGAATGGAATCTTTAAAATCATGTTTTCTCCGTAGTAAATAGATAAGCATTTCTTCATGTAATGTGAACCCTTACAAAATAAATTGATCCCACCAAAAAAAATCTGAATTGCATTCAGACCTGCACCGTGAACATAGCACTGTTGAAGTCAATATATTTATTCTGTGTTTACTACTAATATGTAAATTGGATGGTAGGGCGGTGCTGGTGAAGTTCTCTGAAGGTAAACTATTATCTAGTGCAGGGGTGTCAAACTCATTTCACATCGCGGGCCACATACGGCCTAGGGAGATGTCAAGTTGGCCGGACCATTAAAATTATACCATACTCTGCTAAAAAATAGCAAAAATATAATGTATGTATTTCCTTTGTTTTGGTGTAAAAAAAAGCACAAAAACATTAGCAAAATATTGACATTTAATGAACTATCCTTTTACAAAAAAAAATCATCAAACACCTCATATTTCCTTAGACAAATGTGCAATTTACTTTTATCATTCACAAATATGCATTGCAACTGATCCCACTGATTGTACAAAGGCACACAATTTTAATTGGTACTGAAAAATATAGTAATGCACTTTAAGATTTTAAAGAAAGGGAATTTTTAAACCACTTACACATACGCATATAAAATCTAAATGTAATCCCTGCATACACCTTACAAACTAAGGAGAGTGATTTTAAAAAAATAAAAAATTAAAAAATTAAAAAAATTTAAATCACGGAGGGGTCAGAAATTTTCATCGTAGGTACATGTCCACTGTGAGAGAGATAAACTAAAACGAAATATCTAGAAATCACAATGCATGTTTTTTTAACAATTAATTTGTGTGATACAGCTGCAAATAAGTATTTGAACAAATCATCTCCACAAGGCTGGAAAGTGCTACGGAGCAATTGCCAAGCAGCTTGGTGAAAAAAAGTTCCACTGTTGGAGCAATCATTAGAAAGTGGCAGAAGCTAAACATGACTGTCAAACTCAATTGCAGTGGAGCCCCATGCAAGATATCACCTCGTGGGGTCTCAATGATTCTAAGAAAGGTGAGAAATCAGGCCCGGAAACACATGACAGGAGTTGGTCAATGACCTGAAAAGAGCCGGGACCACCGTTTCCAAGGTTACTGTAGGTAATACACGTAAACATCATGATTTGAAATCATGCATGGCACAAAAGGTTCCCCCGCTTAAATCAGCAGATGTCAAGGCCCATCTTAAGTTTGCACATGACCATTTGGATGATACAGAGGAGTCATGGAAGAAAGTTTTGTGGTTAGATGAGAAAAAAATAATACTTTTTGGTCATAATTGCACTGAGCGTGTTTGGAGGAGAATGAAGAGTACAATCCGAAGAACACCATCCCTACTGTGAAGCATCATGCTTTGGGGGTGTTTTTCTGCACATTGCACAGGACGAGTGCACTGCATTATAGAGAGGGTGACTGGGGCCATGTATTGTGTGATTTTGGGGAACAACCTGCTTCCCGCAGTCAGAGAATTGAAGATGGGTCATGGCTGGGTCTTCCAACACGACAACAACCTGAAGCACACAGCCAGAAAAACCAAGGAGTGGCTCCATAAGAAGCATATCAAGGTTCTAGCATGGCCCAGCCAGTCTCCAGACTTGAACCAATTGCGTCCTTTCAAAACTCCACAGTCTTGACATATAACTCTTTCACGTACCAATAATGATAACCTGTCACGTGTCCACTGTGGTACCCACAGTTCCTGAAAGGGTGAAAAAAAAGTTACAGTAACTGTTTATGGCGCTCACTAGCTAATGCCGTGGTCAAGTATGTTGCAATTCCCACCACAATATTGTTATGTGTTAGTCCCCACATTAAATAGACATTAATGAGTTTACTGTTAATTGAACTAAGAGTTTGTCTGACTATAGTGAGCTACTGTTTGTGTTTGGGGACGATGTATACGCACCGTCAAGGGATGAGGACCTACCGGTCTTCACCCCATGTGGTGCGGATGCCGTCAACCCCCACTCGTAACTCCCCATCGCTGGAGAGAGTGTCAAGCAGGGGTGCACGGCCTGGACCTGTTGAGGTCCTTGTCACCCGCACCTTCGTGGCTCGATCCAGTGGGGAGGCGAGTGTCGGGGCCCTTCCGGGCCCCAACCTGGCTCGCTCACCCCCCTGGGCGAGTTGGGTATGCTTGAGGACATACCTTTTTTAACAAACTGACAGTACATTCAGCTGGAAGGTCGGCTTTATAGTTCATGATTTTAGCCTTATTTAACTTTTTTTATGGACATGTTATCAATACTTTTATTTAGAAGACATCATAAATATATTCTGCATGTATATTCTGCATGTCACCCAACTAAAGGGTTGCTGTCACTCTCATTTCTATTTCTATGTGCCAGAAGACCTTTTTGTTGTTGTTGTATTTTGGAGCATGGTGCCATATAGAAGAATTCAACGCTGAGAGAATAACATGAATAGATACTTTTTCAGATGCAATGGAGGTGACCCAATGCAAGCCAGTCACACATCAAAGAGTGCCAGCTGTTTTCTCAATCGGAGGAAATAAGGGCTTGTAAGGGAGGTGGAGTGAAGAGGAAGATTGAGATGACACGTTGGCTCACTGGGAGTGTCACTTTGTGTAATAGATGAGTGGCGGGTATTCATCTGGCCTGAGAGAGCAAAGCAGAATACTCTACATGGACTTCAATGAGACTTCAGTAATTACTTATTACTGCACATATGGATGAGATTGCCTATAAGAGGATTTGGGGTGTGCGTGGCTCTTCGTCCATCTGAAAACCACCTCCAGCGTGACTTCAAGAACATCTTCACAATACTCCAAGACAAAAGTCTCATTACATGTAATTATGGACCACTGACATGAGCCCACCCTCCCCTTTCTGCTGCATCTCGCTGTCTACTTTTATCCCTTCATTCAACGGGAGGGAAGCATGGATAAAATTGGGAACGGGGAGGAGGAGGGCACTATTACCTGAGGACTGACATTGAACATGGCCGCTGACACTTTACTCCAATTCCATTCATGTGGAGTGGCTCACTTGTGGGAAGCAATTACAGACCAAATGATCCAAACTGAGCCTTATGATGAGGGAGCTGGACTGACTGAGTGACTATAGCTCCTCTATTCTTCTTTCATTGTGTACCCAGTATTCTATGAACAGAAAGGCTGGCAGCTAATAATACTGTATGTATTTGAGCCTCAAGATGTATGAAATCAGAACCTAAATTAATATTATTATTATTAATTATATTTAATACTGTCATTTACAATTACAGCCAAAAGAAAGAAGGAGTAATTTTGAGTGTTCCATTAACCTGTGATCATGTTTTATATGTTATATTATTTTTGTTGATTATTTTTGCATGTGGGCATCTATTCTCCATCATGAGCAATGTCAAAAAGAAACACCAATCACTCCTCACCGACAGCAGCGTACAATCTTGTGTAAAAATGAAGGTGTGTGATGCCGTGTGATGTTCAGTCGTTGAATTCCGAGGTAAAGTTAATATTAAGGCATCTGTTTTGCAAATATTTATTCCTTTGTTCAGTTGAATGCTGCTCTTTTTTTCTGTTGTATTTTAAAAGTCATGTCAAGGCTCCGTTAGAATAAAAGGCTCATAGCATTGTCAAAGTCAAAGTCAAAGTCAAAGTCAGCTTTATTGTCAAACGTGCTAATATGCATGACATACAGCACAAATGAAATTAATGTCCTCTCGGACCCAGCGTGCAAGACATGCAAGGCACTTAAAACGTGGCTAAAAGACATACAATTGACAACAGACAATACTTGTAATTTCTGTATGTAAAGTGAGGTAGTGTCGCCTGGAAAGTGAGGCAGTGACGCATGTAAAGTGAGGTAGTGACATATGTAAAGTGAGGAAGTGACGTACATAAAGTGACGTAATGTCGTAATTGCAAAAACAAACGACAAGAAAGGGTTGAAGTGAGGTCTTGCAGAAAAAAAATGAGAAAGAACACAAAAATAGAGTTCAGGATTGTTGTTTGCTCTGTGTTCAATTCTAGAAAATTTTCTCCTCGTTCAGCTTTTTACTCAAAGACACCTTCAACTACACAAATAAGTGCTGAGAGACGGCGAAGCCTTGGTGAAAGTTACAAGGATTGTTTGATTGCACTGATTGCCTTTGAAGGATGTTCAACACAATATCAAGTTATTGGTTCCATCATTTGTATTCATGTTCTCTCCTCTTTCCGTTTGTTTTTTTCAAATATTTATGTTGAAACGCAATTCAAAAGTCATGTCTGATTTTCATCTGTGAATTCGAATCACTTGCATTTAATTTACATTTCAAAGAAGCACACCAACAATTTTGTCCAATGTTTATCAAGACTAGGTGTCTCGCACGCTTGCCCTTCTCTCTTCTCAACAGGAGCTCGCCAGTGTGGAGCTGGTGCAACAGGCAGGGCTGACATCCACAGACTGAAAGGACAAAGGCGCCTTCCTTGGCCTCTTTTCAATATGTCACAGTGGGGACAGCATAATCAACCCCATGTCACTACCAGCTGCTCCAACACGACCGCATTAAAATAAACAACATGCTAGGTAGGAACAGGAATACTAAGAGGGGAGACGAGTGGCTAGAGAAGAAAGCGATACACCTCTCATGTCTGTTGCCAAAGCGAAAGAGGACAACTTGAGCCAATAAGTGAAGCCGGAAAGGTTATGATGAACTCCTTATGGTGTGGGAGTACTTGGACACATTCGAGAAAATCACCATTTATAACTGTATTACATTAAGTTCGAGCTCATGGCCGGTATATGCACACATTACTTCCTTTGGGGGGAAACAGTTGTAGGCCTGCGCTCATATTTAGATTGAGTCTAGGTAGGTCAGATGCCAAAGTGAACCAAATACAGCACTCTCTGAACCATAAATACAATCACTTTGTCAGCACGGCTCTGGTGGTCAAGTGATTGACTACAACCCAAGGGTTGATGGTTGACACAAGAGCTTTTAGTAAGTTACTGCAAACAGAATTCAGCTGTATAGTGTGTCAACAGGAGGGGGATGAGGAGACGATATAAAATGCTTTGAGTACGATGAGGATGCAAAAGTGGTATATCAGTGAAAGCCCATTTATTGCCTTCATAAATGTCTCTCCTTCTTTAAACAAAGAACGGAGACAAGATTCATTCACTGACAATAGGGGTTCACTGAAACACACCAGACAGGTTATTCAAGGTTTTACAGCATCACATCGGACAACCTACCTTTACTGAGAGGACAGTTTTTGCAAAATTGCCAATGTCTACATGTCTCATCCAAATAGGACAATATGTCACGTCACATTTCATCCTCTGATTATTTCCAATATGTCAAATAATGAAAAACGACTGCACAACAACCGAGGGAGGCTCCCCACCATGTTCCATATATGATAAATGTAGGTAGTCTAATGCATATATGACTCGTATTCATTCAGTTTGAAGTGTCCTCTCACTAGCGATGAATTCTTCTCATCTCCAGTACCTGTGAATTACACAAAATGATGCGTGCCATTTATTTTATCAGTCCGCTGCAGTCGGCAGTAATCCCATTACAACACGTCTCTTAGTACAATAGCCAGATATGTTCTGAATAAAGGCGGCCTTTCTTTGCCTTGTCAAAGGTAAGCCGTCTTTCAAATTACTTCTTCAGAAGTTAAAAAGCCCACTGCTCAATCAGTCTATTATACCAGGCTAATAGATGACCAGTAATTGCAACTAATAACTTATTACTCATCTGCACAAATATTCTAATAGCTTGTATTTAGAAGCCATTTTTTTCAATGGCCACAGTGGAAAGGGGGTAGACGACTCTATTCACTCGCAAGAGAGACCGCAACACAAAGAAATACTCCCACAAAAGAAGCTTAGAAAGCAACCTGTAGAATGTTTTTTCTCCTCTTTGCTGGATTAATATCTAACCTTATTCACAGGGATGTGAAATCTCAGTCTCCATCTCCAAAGATGCTGCAGGCTTTGGCTTTGTTCAGTACCCAGACCCATTCCTGACAGTGGCGCAGCTCGGAGAATGACTCGGAGCACTCTGCAAGGGCCCAGACACATGCGGAGCTCAGTGGAGGCTGCAAACGTTGACACCATTTTTTATTGTCAGTTGCAAAACCAACATATTTTCATGAAGATGAAGTTAGATATAAAATGCACAAAGACATTTTCTTTTTTTCCCATTTCTGATCAAATTCTGCAACACAGACATTTGGGAGTTTTGTTGTATGCAGATACCATGCCCATGATAAACTGCGTCTGAAGCCAACAGAGTTGCAAACTAAGCAAAAGAGTGCACAGGTGAAGAGAGACGTCGCATATAAAGGCAAGGTGGACTTGTAATTTGCAGTCGCCTTGAGCATCAGAAAAGCAATATTTGTATCTTTTCCAACAGGTTAGAGCATTGGACAGCTCTTGTGCACTTAGGATTTTACTTAAAATCCCTCTGGAGCATCAAATTTGTGTCAACTCTTCTAAGTTACTTACATATTATCAAGCCCCATGCAAAAGCATGCTTTGAAGTAAATAGGCCATTGGGAGGAAACATCATGAACAAATATGTTTATCGACCAGAGCACATTGACGATTCAATGGACAGAATACAAAAGGGGTCGTTCAAGGGGTTGGACTCACAAAAACCCACTGGGAGTATACAGCCCCTGCTGATCAATGACCTCATCAAGAGTCAGACTCACTTTCAAAGGCGGCAGGACCAAAGCACAATGGGACCTTTGCAACCCCACAGATAACAAACCAACACCAGACACGCAATAAAGAGACTTCCACTTCATTTAAAAGCAATTAATATTCTTGGCTGGCTGGCATGCTCGCTTTGGTGTGGCAGGTCTGTACACGCCCCCTGCACTGTAATGGAGCTGACTGGTTAACTTTTGAGTCTGTGACCAGAGTTGGCTGCCTGGGTGAGAACGCCGATGCGCAGTGGGACGCAGTGTTTAGATCAGAGTGAATGGGCCTGTCTCACAGCCCAGTGCACCCCAAAAGAACCTCCTCTTCTCCATCTTTCTCAATACACGTCTTGTTCTTTCTGTCTATCTGTCCTCTTATTCTTCTCCACGTTTTTCTCCCAGCGTCTATCGTGGGGTTTGTTTGCTATTATACTCTTGCCTTTCTTTCTTTTTTTACTTTTCCTCTTCAGTCAATATCAATCAACCTTCAATATGAGCAAGGGTTTAAATAGTCATCCTTTGTCGTGTTTGGTAATGATTGTCCCCTGAGCATAAAAGCATGAATTATATATTCAAGTTGTTTTTCCTTGAGATGCCTTTTATCAGCACTGCATATAAATAAATAAATATATATATATATATATATATATATATATATATATATAGATAGATAGATAGATAGATAGATAGATAGATAGATAGATAGATAGATAGATAGATAGATAGATAGATAGATAGATAGATAGATAGATAGATAGATAGATAGATATCTCTATCTATATATAGATATATAGATGCGGAGTATGGACTGGATCTGTATCGGTCGCGCCATCGGTCGCGCCATCGGTCGCGCCATCGGTCGCGCCATTGGTCGACTTTGTCACGTGACTTTGTTGACATGTGAGTTTGTTACGTGACCAGCTCCCGTGTAGCAGAAGCCATTTTCATTTTCAGACGCCAGCTCGTGTGTAGCAGACGAGATTGAAGTGTTTGTATTAAACGGTAAAAATGGGAAGCAGAAGAAGATAGACGACTTTTTTAAATTGCATACATAATACAGTAAGATGTAAGTGTTGCAGTTTCCCTGTTGTGTTATGTACATGCCCACTGTACTGTATATGAATGAAATCGTTTTTTGCAACAATGTTTCTTGTTCTGTCTTCTGAAGAGTTATGATTTTGAAAATTCCTGTACATTCCATACTGTGTATTAAAGGACAACTTTTCATTCAAATGCAAAACACCAATAAAAATGACTTCACGCCAAGATATCTTGCATTGCTTGTGAATCCAAACAATGGCTTCAGATTCGGATAATATGCTTTCTTGTTACACATCCAGTTATGAATATGATTCAAATACACTGTAGTTCTGAAGAGGAAAGCATACATGTTTGCAATCGATTAAATAATTAGATGTGCCATTTTGAGGCAACATTGGGGGAACATCTCTCACCCCCCCACCCCCCCACCCCCCAAAAAAAGAGGCACAAAAATGCGAGCTCATCTGGCCAGCTCCGTTTCTTATATGGCACTTGGATGCCCTCTTTTGTTAATGCAGTTCGGCGCAGGACGGATATATCGACAGTTCGGTTATATCAACATTTTTTTCTAACTCCCGAGAATATCGATATAACGAGACTTTACTGTATATATATACGTATGTCACGTCACTTGAGGCTCAAGGGCAGGGCTCGAGTGACGAAAGGAAAGCGGGGAGGTATGATCCAAAATACACGGCGAGACAGATACTCATGAACAAAAGTCTTTACTGAGACACGCATGCAAAGATGACAGCAGGATGAGGTAAGTGATAATGATCGATAACGGCAGACCTGACGGCACGGTAGTAGCAAGGGTGGCTTTCAGAATACTCCGAAGGAGACGGTAGTGTGCGATCGGCAAATATAGTCAGAAGGCACAATCAAGGGAATGACAAACAGCTGTGGGAACCCAGGTGCGTGATGATGGGAGGGGCCGTCTCCAGGGAGCAGTGGAGGAGATACAGGAGGGGCGGTGCGCGCCCAGGACGGCGACGAGATGTGAAAGTGCCCCCCCCCCCCCTCAACGGACGCCTCTTGGCGGCCCACCAGGTTTGGATGGGTGAGCGCCCGGATGAGAGACGGGTCGAGGATCCAGGCACGTGGGACCCACTGTCGTTCCTCCGGTCCATAGCCCTCCCAGTCGACCAGGTACTACACTCCTCTGCCCATGCACCTGGAGTCCAGTATCTCCCGCACGGTGTAGACCGGTCCGTCGGCCAACATCCGGGGGAGAGGTGGGGGAGGTGGGCGTTGGGGCTAAGGAGCTGGTTTCCACTGGCTTGAGGAGGGAAACGTGGAATACGGGGTGGATCCGCATGGTGGGTGGCAGCCGGAGCCTCACCAAGACCGGGCTGAGGATGGCCTCGATGGGGAAGGGACCCGTGAAGTGTTGGCCCAGTTTGGCTGAAGACCCTGCTAGCCGAAGGTCCCTCGTCGACAGCCAAACCTCCTGCCCGACCTGGTAGCTGGGTGCCTGTCGCCGATGACGGTCCACCACCCGCTGGTTCCGGGACGCGGTGCGTGTCAGGGCGTCCCTGGTCTCCTTCCAGACTCGGTGGGCCCGTCTGATGTGATGGACGGCTGATAGCCACAGGCGGACATGAATGGGGACCGACCTGTGGCTGCGGAGACCAGGGAGTTGTGGGCGTACTCCACCCATGGTAGGTGTAGGGCCCACGACGCCGGGTTGTGGAGGCACACGCACCGGAGGGCCGCCTCGAGGTCCTGGGTCTTCCTCTCCGTCTGTCCGTTGGTCTGGGGGTGGTATCCCGACGACAGGCTCGGCGACGCCCCTAGTGACCGACAGAAACGTTTCCATACCTTGGACACGAACTGCAGTCCCCGGTCCGACACGATGTTCGTCGGAATCCCGTGGAGGCGGACGACGTGGTTAACCAGGAGTTGAGCCGTCTCGATGGCGGACGGCAACCTGGTTAACGGGACGAAGTGGGCCGACTTGGAGAATCGGTACACTACGGTGAGGATGACCGTCTTGCCACGGGAGGGGGGGAGGCCTGTCACGAAGTCGACGGAGATGTGGGACCAGGGTCTGGACGGCACCGTTAGAGGCTGGAGGAGTCCTGCCGGGGGCTGGTGGGATGCTTTCCCACAGGCGCAGGTCGGGCAGGCCTTCACGAAGAGGGTGATGTCCCTCCTGAACCCCGGCCACCAGAAGCGTTGGGCGATGAGTTGGATCACCCTGTTGACCCCCTGGTGGCAGGCTATCTTGGAGGTATGCCCCCAGATGAGCACCTCCGTGCGTAGAGGGGGGGGGGGGGGGACGAACAGGCGAGCCGCGGGACAGCCCCTGGGGATGGTGGCCGTCCCCTGGGCTTGCTGAACTTTCCTCTCAACCTCTCACCTCAGGGCGCCCAGGATGCGCTGGGCCGGCAGGATGTTGGCGGTGATCTCCTCCCTTTCTGCCGGCTCATGAATGCGGGATAGGGCATCGGGCTTGGTGTTCTGCGACCCTGGGCAGTAGGTGAGAGAAAAGTTAAATCGGGTGAGGAAGAGTGATCATCGGGCCTGTCGTGAGTTAAGTCTCTTGGCAGACCGTATGGCCGCAAGGTTCTTGTGATCCGTGTAGACGGTGAAGGGGTGTTTAGCTCCCTCAAGCCAGTGTCTCCATTCCTGCAGAGCCAGTACGACCGCCAGCAGTTCCCGGTTGCCGATGTCATAGTTAGCCTCGGCGGGGCTGAGCTGGCCGGAGAAGAAGGCGCATGGGCGTAGCTTCGGATCAGTGCGAAAGCGCTGGGAAAGGACGGCCCCTACTCCGGACTCGGAGCGCGTCAACCTCGCCGTGAACGGGAGGTCCGGGTCGGGATGACGCAGGACAGGGGGATTGGTGAAGGCTAGACGGAGGCGGTTGAATGCCCCCTCAGCGTCGGGCGTCCACCTGAAGGGAACCTTGGTGGACGTGAGGTTAGTGAGGGGGAGTGCCTTCTGACTATACCCGCGAATGAAGCGGCGGTAGAAGTTGGCAAACCCCAGAAACCACTGGAGCTGCTTGCGCGTCTTCGGGGTAGGCCATTCTACCACTGCTTTGGTCTTGGCGGGGTCGGCCCTGAGCTGCCCCTGCTCCACGACGAACCCTAGAAAAGACAGAGAGCGGACATGGAACTCGCACTTCTCTGCCTTCACGTAGAGCCGGTTTTGTAGGAGCCTCCCCAGGACCCGTCGGACGTGTTGCCGGCACTCCTCTGCCGAACGAGAAAAAATAAGAATGTCATCCAAGTAAACGAAAACAAAAACGTTGAGGAAGTCCCTGAGCACATCATTGATAAGGCTTTGAAATATGGCGGGAGCGTTGGTTAGTCCGAACGGCATCACCAGATACTCAAAATGCCCCAAAGGTGTTTTAAATGCAGTTTTCCATTCATCCCCCTCCCGGCTGCGGACCAAATGGTACGCACTACGGAGGTCTAATTTAGAAAAAATGGTTGCTGACTGAAGGGGCGTGAAGGCTGAGTCCATGAGGGGGAGGGGGTATTTGTTACGGATGGTGATGTCGTTCAGACTCCGGTCGTCGACACACGGACGCAGGGTACCGTCCTTCTTGTCGATAAAGAAGAACCCTGCGCCCAGCGGAGACCGTGATGGCCGGATGAGTCCCGCCGCAAGGGAGGAGTCTATATATGTGCTCAGGGCTTTTCGTTCAGGTTGAGAGATATGAAATAGTCTGGAATCCGGTAGGGGAGGCTTGGCTGCAGTTCAATCGCACAGTCGTACGGTCGGTGAGGTGGCAGGGATTGGGCGGTGTCCTTGCTGAACACCTCCCGCAGGTCGTGGTAGCACGATGGCACCCCTTTGAGGCAGTTGGCCTCGGGCGGGCCACCGCGGGAGGGGTCTCGCCCTGCCGTTGCCGACCGTAGGCAGTTGGCGTAGCAGTAGGGGCTTCAGCCCTGAATGGTGGGGCCCTCCCAGGAAATGGACGGGTCGTGGGTATTGAGCCAGGGGAGACCCAATACCAACGGCGCGTTCCGGGAGGGCATAACTAAGAATTGGCGGTGCTCAACGTGGTTCCCCGCTACCCGGAGTTTAAGCGGGGCAGTGTGTGTTCACTTTGCTGCTGTGAAATGTAAATTTCTCCACTGTGAGACTAATAAAGGCATATCCAATGCTCCAATGCTCCAATGTGGTGGGTAACTCGGGCTAACAGTCTGCCGTCAAGGTCGACGATCTCCTTAGGGGGAAGGAGATCGATCAGCTGGCAGCCCAACGAGTCAGCCAGCTGGGGGTCAATGATGCACCCGTCGGCCCCCGAGTCCACTAGTGCCCGCACGGTTTGGGAGCTGGAAGGGCCGATTAATTCGCTGTCCAGCTCCAACCGCGTAACGGGGGTCGTGGATTTGACCTCCAGAGGTCGCCGTGGTCGCCGTTTCGACGGGGACTTGCGGGAGCCGCAGGTCTTAGGCTGGGGCCTTGGGTGCGACGAGCCCCGGGGTAGGTGCAGTCGTTCCCCCCCCCCCCCCCCCCCCCTATCAGCATGGGTTCGGGGGATTCCTCCAGGCGCCGCACGCCCTTGCTGCCAGGTGTGGTATTCCTGGACCGGCTTCTGGGCTCATTGAGCCGCCCCTCTGCCGCTCCCGAAGACGGTGATCCAGGCCGATGACTATGGCGACCAGGTTGTCGAAGGTGGTGTCAGCGTCGCGGGTAGACAACTCGTCCTTGAGATCGGCGCTCAATCCGCGACGAAACACCCCCCTCAAGGCTCGGTCGCTGTAGCCGCTGCCACCGGCCTGGATGCGGAAGGCGACTGAGTATTCCGCGGCCGAACGGGACCCTTGGACGCAGTCGAGTAGTCTCCCCTCAGCTTCGACCTCCGTCACCGGGTGATAGAAGACCCGGCGTATCTCGGCGACGAAGTCTGGGTACGAGGCGCGCAGCTCCGGTCGGGACTCCCGGATGGCCAGCACCCAGGTCTTGGCTTCTCCCGTGAGCAGGCTGGTAATGAAGGCTACCTTCGCCTCATCGCTAACGTAGGTGTATGGATGTTGTTCGAACACAAGCGTGCACTGCATTAGAAACTGAGCGCAGCGCCCGGTTTCGCCTGCGTAGCGTGAGGGAAGAGGTAGCTGTAGAGCGTGCCTACTCACGGGCGGGAAAGACTGGGCTGTGAGGGCGGCAATGCATGTCTCAGCCGCCTCGAAGCGTTGAGCCAGCATGGTGGTAATTTGGCTGACTTCCGCAATGGCTCGGGCCAAAAGTGTGTGTGTCAATCTGAAAGAACTGTTGGTCCACCCATGAGAAGTCCACCTGCACCCCATGTATCATCTTGAATCAGATGCACCTATTTGAGGTCGTTAGCTGCATAAAGACACATGTCCATCCCATACAATCAGTAAGACTTTAACTTGTAACATGGCGAAGACCAATGAGCTATCCCAAGACACAAGAGACAAAATCGCACACCTCCACAAGGCTGGAAAGTTTTACGGAGCAATTCCCAAGCAGCCTGGTGAGAAATGTTCCACTGTTGGAGCAATCATTAGAAAGTGGAAGAAACGAAACGTGACGGTCAATCTCAATCGGAATGGAGGGCCATGTTAGATATCACCTCGAGGGGTCTCAATGATTCTAAGAAAGGTGAGGAATCAGCCCAGAACAACACGACAGGAGTTGGTCAATGATCTGAAAAGAGCTGGGACCACCGTTTCCAAGGTTACTGTAGGTAATAAACTAAGACGTCATGATTTGAAATCGAGCAGGGCATGTAAGGTTTCTCTGCACAAACAAGCACATTACAAGGCCCATCTTAAGTTTGCATATGACCAATTGGATGATACAGAGTAGTCATGGGAGAAGGTGTTGTGGTCAGATGAGACCAAAATAGAACTTTTAGTCATAATTCCACTAAGCGTGTTTGCAGGAAGAAGAATGAAGAGTATAATCTGAATGTTTGCATCATGCTTTGCGTGTGTTTTTCTGCACATGGGACAGGACAAGTGCACTGCATTAAAGAGATTGGATTGGATTGGATTGGATTTGCCTTTATTAGTCTCACAGTGGAGAAATTTACATTTCACAGCAGCAAAGTAATGAAAGAGTATTATTGGGGCGTGTATTGAAGGATTTTGCGGAATCAGATTTGTTATGCATTGGACGCACCGTTCACAACGAAAAAGAAGACAACATCCCTTGTCTGGGATCATTTTAGCAGATCACTGGAAAAAGGGTACAAATTACAATAACCAGTGCAAATATACAGTAAAGTCTCGTTATATCGATATCGGATATATCGATAGTCCCGGTTATATTGACACTATTTCTATGCACGCACGGAGAAAATTACATGCAAACAGGGTCGGATATATCGATAGTCCCGGTTATATCGATATTTTTTCGGACTCCCTTGAATATCGATATAACGAGACTTTACTGTATAATGTAAAGTACTGTGACAAAAGGTGTATCACTGGTTTTAATATTCAGTATACTACTCGCTGATATTTTAAAAGGTGAAGTGTAAATTTTGTTCGAGAGAACTTGGGTAACAACAGAAGACCTTTTCCTCAACAAAAATGAATGAAATGTGTCTTTTGTTCTTTGTTTTTGTGTCAATGTCGAAAGTAAGGCAATTTTTATTTCAAGTAACACATGCACAGTCATTCACATCACAACGCCCTGCCTTTTATCACTGTCTGTCATGACGTTTATTATCCACATGATGGCCCAGTAGAGCAAGTAAGGCCTGATGATGCATCGGCCAAAAGTGAACCATTTGGATGGAAGGCCTCATTGCTTCGATAAGGCCTCATATTCCCATCACTAGCAGTCACACCACGGACAGCAGTTAGCACTCAATAATAGGGCTGGGTAGAAAAACATATCAAGTCACTAAAAGCCGTCGTCATCTTCCTTTTGTTCATTGAAACCATCAAAGTCTCCCTCCTCGTTGCCGGATTGGAATAGTGTCAAATATTCCTCACCACAGACACTCTCATTCACTCTTTCGGTATCACTTTCATCCCAAAGTCACTTCTGAGCTTGTGCTGTCCTCTCGGTCATGCTGCAGAGCGGCTTTTCGAAACCCGTTGGTGATTGTTGATTGTTTTGCATTCCTCCTCGCTGTCAGGATGCACTGGCAGACTTGTGAAAGGGTGGCTCTTCGCATACGGCCAGGTTTAGTGAACAATTTCTCGCCGCTGGTCATTCAAGCCTCCCATTCAATTTGGAGGGCTACTTTAAATGCTCAATTCACACGAATGTCAAGTGGCTGCAGATATTTGGTTGTACCTCCAGGAATCACAGCTGGAATGGAGTTTGTCCTCTTGGTGGCTGCTTTCACACAATCTGTAATGTGGGCCCTAATGCTGTCCAGAACGAGTAATGCTTTCTTTGTATGAAAAAATCATCCCGGTCGCTTGCCATGTCACTCGGTCATTTTGACACATCACAACGTTGTGCAAAGAGGCACCGGAGACAATCCAACACATAACTGCAGGGTGTAAGACGCTGGCAGGGAAAGCCTACATGGAGCGCCATAACCAGGTGGCTGGCATAGTCTATCTATGGACTGGAAACCCCAAGGTCAAAATGAGAAACACCTCCCAAGGTAGGAGAGAATGACCGAGCAAAGATACTGTGGGACTTCCAGATACAGACTGACAAGATGGTATTGCCGAACCAACCAGATATCGTGGTCACATAGATAAAGGGAAGAGGAAAGCCGTTTTCGTGGATTTAGCGGTCCCGAGTGATGGAAACATCAGAAAGAAGAGAGAGAGAGAGAGAGAGAGAGAGAGAGAGAGAGAGAGAGAGAGAGAGAGAGAGAGAGAGAGAGAGAGAGAGAGAGAGAGAGAGAGAGAGAGAGAGAGAGAGAGAAAATACAGAATATGCCAGCTCATACAATACAACGCTTCATAATTCCGAGAGCTTCTTTAACTTGTTATAAAAGTGCATGATCTCATAAAAAGTGGTTTATTAACCTCTGTAGCATATCAACAACTGTTTGTTTTCTTCATGGAAGTCGCAGAGCAGATTAATATAAAGACCAAGTGTGCTTGTGTTTGTGTGTGTGTGTGTGTGCGCGCGCGTGTGTGTGTGTGTGTGTGTGTGTGTGTGTGTGTGTGTGTGTGTGTGTGTGTGTGTGTGTGTGTGTGTGTGTGTGTATGACAGAGAGAGCGCACGTGTGTGCGTGTTTTAATTCATATACCAATAGTACCATAATGCTTCTATTTAACCAAGGTAAATTGAATACAATAGTGCAGAAGTGTTTGTCCTTGGGGAATAGTTGAATGAGGATGGCCATCAGAGACTTTATTGAGCAAGCTGAATGATAATGACAAGTGCATTAATCGTCATTCGCCTTGTTGTTTAGTAGGCTGAATGGAAAAGAAAAATCAATGGACCACAGCATTCACAACTTTCGCAACTGTCGCAGCTCACTGATAAAAATCTTGTCCACAAGTACAGCTTTGTGAGCATTATTATATTTCCAGTCACCTAACATAAGCAGGAGAATGGATCCAAATGTCTCAGAAAATTCATTATTTAGCAAGGTCAACAAGGTGTAAAATTGACCAGCTAAATGTTTCTCCATTTTGGGGTTCAATAATATCACCTCGAGGGGTCTCAATGATTCTAAGAAAGGTGAGGAATCAGCCCAGAACAACATGACAGGAGTTGGTCAATGATCTGAAAAGAGCTGGGACCACCGTTTCCAAGGTTACTGTAGGTAATAAACTAAGACGTCATGATTTGAAATCGAGCAGGGCATGTAAGGTTTCCCTGCACAAACAAGCACAGTACAAGGCCCATCTTAAGTTTGCATATGACTATTTGGATGATACAGACTAGTCATGGGAGAAGGTTTTGTTGTCAGATGAGACCAAAATAGAACTTTTAGTCATAATTCCACTAAGCGTGTTTGCAGGAAGAAGAATGAAGAGTATAATCTGAATGTTTGCATCATGCTTTGGGTGTGTTTTTCTGCACATGGGACAGGACAAGTGCACTGCATTAAAGAGATTGGATTGGATTGGATTGGATTGGATTTGCCTTTATTAGTCTCACAGTGGAGAAATTTACATTTCACAGCAGCAAAGTGATGAAAGACTATTATTGGGGCGTGTATTGAAGGATTTTGCGGAATCAGATTTGTTATGCATTTGACGCACCGTTCACAACGAAAAAGAAGACAACATCCCTTGTCTGGGATCATTTTAGCAGATCACTGGAAAAAGGGTACAAATTACAATAACCAGTGCAAATATACAGTAAAGTCTCGTTATATCGATATCGGATATATCGATAGTCCCGGTTATATTGATACTATTTCTATGCACGCACGGAGAAAATTACATGCAAACAGGGTCGGATATATCGATAGTCCCGGTTATATCGATATTTTTTCGGACTCCCTTGAATATCGATATAACGAGACTTTACTGTATAATGTAAAGTACTGTGACAAAAGGTGTATCACTGGTTTTAATATTCAGTATACTACTCGCTGATATTTTAAAAGGTGAAGTGTAAATTTTGTTCGAGAGAACTTGGGTAACAACAGAAGACCTTTACCTCAACAAAAATGAATGAAATGTGTCTTTTGTTCTTTGTTTTTGTGTCAATGTCGAAAGTAAGGCAATTTTTATTTCAAGTAACACATGCACAGTCATTCACATCACAACGCCCTGCCTTTTATCACTGTCTGTCATGACGTTTATTATCCACATGATGGCGCAGTAGAGCAAGTAAGGCCTGATGATGCATCGGCCAAAAGTGAACCATTTGGATGGAAGGCCTCATTGCTTCGATAAGGCCTCATGTTCCCATCACTAGCAGTAACACCACGGACAGCAGTTAGCACTCAATAATAGGGCTGGGTAGAAAAACATATCAAGTCACTAAAAGCCGTCGTCATCTTCCTTTTGTTCATTGAAACCATCAAAGTCTCCCTCCTCGTTGCCGGATTGGAATAGTGTCAAATATTCCTCACCACAGATACTCTCATTCACTCTTTCGGTATCACTTTCATCCCAAAGTCACTTCTGAGCTTGTGCTGTCCTCTCGGTCATGCTGCAGACCGGCTTTTCGAAACCGGTTGGTGATTGTTGATTGTTTTGCATTCCTCCTCGCTGTCAGGATGCACTGGCAGACTTGTGAAAGGGTGGCTCTTCGCATACGGCCAGGTTTAGTGAACAATTTCTCGCCGCTGGTCATTCAAGCCTCCCATTCAATTTGGAGGGCTACTTTAAATGCTCAATTCACATGAATGTCAAGTGGCTGCAGATATTTGGTTGTACCTCCAGGAATCACAGCTGGAATGGAGTTTGTCCTCTTGGTGGCTGCTTTCACACAATCTGTAATGTGGGCCCTAATGCTGTCCAGAACGAGTAATGCTTTCTTTGTATGAAAAAATCCTCCCGGTCGCTTGCCATGTCACTCGGTCATTTTGACACATCACAACGTTGTGCAAAGAGGCACCGGAGACAATCCAACACATAACTGCAGGGTGTAAGATGCTGGCAGGGAAAGCCTACATGGAGCGCCATAACCATGTGGCTGGCATAGTCTATCTATGGACTGGAAACCCCAAGGTCAAAATGAGAAACACCTCCCAAGGTAGGAGAGAATGACCGAGCAAAGATACTGTGGGACTTCCAGATACAGACTGACAAGATGGTATTGCCGAACCAACCAGATATCGTGGTCACATAGATAAAGGGAAGAGGAAAGCCGTTTTCGTGGATTTAGCGGTCCCGAGTGATGGAAACATCAGAAAGAAGGAGAGAGAGAGAGAGAGAGAGAGAGAGAGAGAGAGAGAGAGAGAGAGAGAGAGAGAGAGAGAGAGAGAGAGAGAGAGAGAGAGAGAGAGAGAGAGAGAGAAAATACAGAATATGCCAGCTCATACAATACAACGCTTCATAATTCCGAGAGCTTCTTTAACTTGTTATAAAAGTGCATGATCTCATAAAAAGTGGTTTATTAACCTCTGTAGCATATCAACAACTGTTTGTTTTCTTCATGGAAGTCGCAGAGCAGATTAATATAAAGACCAAGTGTGCTTGTGTTTGTATGTGTACGTGTGTGTGTGTGTGCGTGTGTGTGTGCGCTCGTGTGTGTGTGTGTGTGTGCGTGTGTGTGTGTCTGTGTGTGTGTGTGTGTGTGTGTGTGTATGACAGAGAGAGCGCACGTGTGTGCGTGTTTTAATTCATATACAGTACCATAATGCTT
Source organism: Hippocampus bargibanti (assembly GCF_051943395.1). Lineage (NCBI taxonomy): Eukaryota > Metazoa > Chordata > Actinopteri > Syngnathiformes > Syngnathidae > Hippocampus > Hippocampus bargibanti. Next base: position 2,769,346 of record NC_142739.1, on the reverse strand, counting down.
CTATTTAACCAAGGTAAATTGAATACAATAGTGCAGAAGTGTTTGTCCTTGGGGAATAGTTGAATGAGGATGGCCATCAGAGACTTTATTGAGCAAGCTGAATGATAATGACAAGTGCATTAATCGTCATTCGCCTTGTTGTTTAGTAGGCTGAATGGAAAAGAAAAATCAATGGACCACAGCATTCACAACTTTCGCAACTGTCGCAGCTCACTGATAAAAATCTTGTCCACAAGTACAGCTTTGTGAGCATTATTATATTTCCAGTCACCTAACATAAGCAGGAGAATGGATCCAAATGTCTCAGAAAATTCATTATTTAGCAAGGTCAACAAGGTGTAAAATTGACCAGCTAAATGTTTCTCCATTTTGGGGTTCAATAATAGCTTTTAGCTGCCTGTTGGCCTCAATTAAATCGAACTTGGGGCATGCCAATTAGTCAATGGAAGCTACTAGACCTTCCACTTTCACAGTAATGTAACACAAAGACCACATCGTCTTCATTTAAATGCTAGGGTTAAGGATAATTTTCTTCGAACTGTTTGACGCGCACACACACATATGCCAGCGGCATTTGTTCCAGCATTTTCCAAAGATATTCTTAATTGTCAGAGGTTTGCCGCGGGCCACATTGTAGTTATGGTTTCCTGTCGAGGGCCGTCATGAATTTGGGGAACCCATTAGAATGTTTAAATCCCTTCAAATATTACATATAGAGCACACAGCAAATTTATGAATAACTCGTTTTCAAATCATTGTGGTTGACATCCAAAATGACATCGGAATTTAGCAATCATCGTGGAATTTAACAAGTTTGATTTGCTTTCGCGGGCCGAAAAAAATGATGTGGCGGGCCGGATTTGGCCCGCGGGCCTTGACTTTGACACCGGTGTAAATTGTGATTGCAGTTATTTGGTGCTTTGGAAATGGATCACATTGACCGAATTTACAAATATTGAGCCAGTTTCTGATAGCTGAATGAGGTAACGGTTTCTACAGCCGTCATCTGTACTTCTTTGAAGGTGTCGGACGTTTCGCTTCTTATCCAGGAAACTTCGTCAGCAAACTAAAGTCTTACTGGTAGTTTAGGCCCCTATATATATCCCTACTGTCCAGACATGGCGGTGCCGGACTCTGCTGTGATAGGTCCCTGCTCTCAGGTTGGGGGGAGCAGAAGACTACTCCCTGCAGCTGTTCCACTGATATTTCCTATCGTTCTGACTAACGACTGGCCTGATTGCCCCACTTCGAACGGTATCGCCTCACCAGTATTCCTAATCCTATGTTGCCTAAGCAGGCTATTGTATGAACGATCCAAATTGAACCTCACCCCACCAAACTGGTTTAATGAAGGATTTAGGTGTTTTATGAAAATCGCTTGTTTTACTCCCCTTTCAAACCATCTATGTTCTTTCGGTAAGATTTTAACCTCATTGTCGTCAAATGAGTGGTTGCTAGCTTTTAGGTGCATATGTACTGCCGATTGAGCCCCACTTGTATTATCCCTGCGATGTTGATAAAGTCTTTTTTTGAGAATTTGTTGAGTCTCCCCAATGTACTGCTCTTTACAATTTTCATTCTTTCAATGTATGGAATAAACTACATTACTTTGTTTTTCATTTGGTAGCCTATCTTTTGGATGCACTAATTTTTGCCTTAACGTGTTTATCGGTTTGAAATAAGTAGGAATTTTGTGTTGCCAAAGGACTCTTTGTTGTTTTTCAGAAACTCCCGCAATGTAAGGTACTGCTACTCCTCTCTTTTTTGTATTTTCAGAATTGTTGGTTTCATTCCCTATTCTTTCTTTCTGATATTTGTTAAATGACCGGCACCGCCATGTTTGGACAGCAGGGATATATTTCGGGCCTAAACTACGAGTAAGACTTTAGTTTGCTGACGAAGTTTCTTGGATAAGAAGCGAAACGTCCGACACCTTCAAAGAAGTACAGATGACGGCTGAAGAAACCTTTTCATCGATGGACCACTTCTGTACGACTGAGAGCTTACACAGATGAATGAGGGAACACAATCATTTTTATTTTCAGTAGTAGTTGAAGTAGTTGCAGCGGTAGTGGTTGAGTAGTACACGTTGCCGTTGTTTTTGTCTTACTGCCATATACTAAACCCCCAGCCCTCCAAAAACTCCTCTTTTTAACCCTCATATTATGAATCACATTGCATTTTATTCCTATTTGGTATGGGCAATGCCTTCAGAATGTGAACCAATGCAGTCCATTAGATCACAGTACAATGCAGTGCAGTACATTACAATAAAACAGAGGAAGATATGTTTGTAACTAGAAAACCGTAATTGTAATAATGTTGAGGGATTATTTTTTTTTTTTTAAATGCACAATAGCTGAAGACATGTTTTGTGTTCTACCCTGATGCATTGAAAGTATTTGAAACCCATGCTACTTGTGATCCTCTCAGCATTGAACCGTAGATTTATTGTTGTTATGGTTGACCACAATATACAGAACACACAATGTTTGAATTATAACGAAATGGTGATCTTGAGTCTTATGTTGAATACATGAGACATTATGACTCAAATGCCTGCTGTTTATTTTGTAGATGTGCGTGCGTTCTAATCACCACAATGTTAAAATGGTTTATTCCTTCGCCGATGTCTCTGCTAATGTTTCAATTTCAATTGTAGCTATCTGTAAGTTGTACATGAATGGGCTGCTGAGCACTCAGACCTGACTGCTTTGTATGACGGACCTGAACAATAGGTATTACGGTTTACACAAACCTGGGCAGATGAAAATTCATCCCTCATTATTCATGACATCAAACAGACAGGGCTGAGGCCTCGAGCGTGCTCATTTGCAGCTGAATGTGGGGGGGCTGCAGACAGTGGCCTGTTTAGCATGTGTATGTGTTGCAGGGGTGGTGGAGGGATGGAGGAGGAGTGGGTACCAGTGGGCCACAGCTGGTGTGTCACAGTCCCAACCTTCTACCTGCTGCTATCACAACTGACACACTGAGGCCAAATCAGGGACTCATCCTGCTGAAGTTGTGGTCCATCAATCAACTGCTTGTGCTCACTTATCAATCTGAGCCTAGCTTGTCGACGTGGTTCTTCTTGTCGCTGCCTGACTCATGCCCTCCCTCTTCAGAAAAAAAGAACATTCAGGTCAACCCAAGAGCAACATGGATTCTTGAACCCTTGAAGTTTCAAAGGAAGTAAATGTTAAATGATGCTTTGATTCACGTGCACAGATGTCTATTTTCCTGTCTACTTATGTCCTTATCTTTGCCTTCATCCAGTTCGTTGTGCACGCATGTCAACTTTCATCACTTTGTCGTCATGGTGCGTCCTGTGTTTTTTTTTCCCCACGTGTGCAAGTATTTCATTCGCCCTGTGCAACTTTGGAAAACCAGCACTGTGTTTACTCTACCTGCATGGTTTACCCGCTTCAGGAGAACAGGATGCCAGCAGTGGCAACATCAATTCTCGTTAATCTGTCAGGCGGCTCTTATATTGCGTGAATGTCATGTCGTTTGTTCCATGTCTCTCGAAAATTGTCTGCCCACTTGAGCATGTTGACTCTACCTGTGTTTATGTCCAGAAATACCTGCAGCAGAGCAGTCACTCAGAATCAATGGCCCAGTATAGAGAGAGACAGCCACTGTCTCACTGTCAGATATACTTCATCAAGCAGTGCCATATCTAGATGTGCGCAACTTTGAAATGTACTTTGATGAAACTTTTTTCATTTACTTTACTCTAAGCACACTTTTCATATTACAACACCCAGGCGCTGGAAATGCATTAAAATTGATCATTTAAGTCATTTGTTTTTGACAATATTTAAATTGTATTGCTCCAGCACACCCACGACTCTTGCAATGGTTCTGACAATAAATGGATGGATGTTACTTTTGATGCTTAAATTTAAAATAAAAAGGGAAATGCTTGGCTCAATAAACAGAATTGTTTTCAGGCAGATGGACAGTTTTTGTGTCGGCATGGAAAGTTATGTCACAACAAATACAACATTGGTCAACAATAGTACTGATATGGAATTGATCTACTTGGAGTGTTCGAAAGGATTTTTTTATTTTTTATTTTTTTGCTGTCAAAAAAACAGAGGCCAGCATTAACAAAGGTCGTTTTAACTTTCACATAAATTCCGTTTTCCAGCACATCCTCAACAGACAGGAAGTTTTAATTTGAGGAGGTAATTGCATAATTTTGTTTCCAGTGATGTATCTTTCTTGGATTGTTATCAGGGCTGCACAAATGCAAAAAGGAATTGAGATATAGTATCTCAAAATTCCATTTCAATTCTTTTAGTAGAGTTAACAAACAGAATTGCAATTGAAATTTGCGTGTGTGTGTGCGCGCGTGCGTGCGTGTGTGCGTGTGTGAGCGTCCGTGTGTGTGTGTGTGTGTGTGTGTGTGTGTGTGTGTGTGTGTGTGTGTGTGTGTTTGTGTGTGTGTGTGCATGCGTTTGTGTGTGTGCGTGTGCCCAGGATAATATCCATTTCCTTATTGACATCTTGCTTTGCAAAGTGTACTACTTCTATTTTTTGTCAGGTCGTGTAAATGTGATAAAACACATTAATTTGTGTTGTCATGTTATTTGTTATTTAGTTGTTGTTGTTTTTGCTTCAAGAAGGCGCCGCGAAGTGGTTGCCTTTGTTTTTCTACTTTCATTCCTTTCATAACTTTGCTGTTGTGAAATGTAAATTTCTTCACTGCAAGACTAATAAAGGCAAATCCATCCATTAATATAGCCATGATATATTTGATATATTTTGCTCTGAAAACGACAACAAGGTGAGCAGGCAACACACGTGAGTACATTGAAGCTCTCTTTCTACAGTCAGTGTAATTAGGTAGAACAAGCGCACTGTTGACCCTTTGTCTTATAGTCCATCTATCCAGGTCTATCCTTCTTTCCCCTTGCTCACACACACTCAGTCTATATCTTAATGCACCTTCATCATTTGCGAATGTGCGTTTGTGTGTGTGTGCGTGTGTGCTCGTGTGCATGTGTGCATGTGTGTGTGTGTGTGTGTGTGTGTGTGTGTGTGTGTGTGTGTGTGTGTGTGTGTGTGTGTGTGTGTGTGTGTGTGTGTGTGTGTGTGTGTGTGTGTGTGTGTGTGTGTGTGTGTGTGAGCGTAGGTGGATGGAAAACATCATTCTCAAGCTCAAGCTGACATTAATGCTAGTATCACAGTGCCTTCATGATTGTTATGAAGCCTGTATCCTTGTCAGATTTGTAACACGTCACCATATATTACTTCATGCACAAAGTAGAGGTAAGGCAGGGGAAATGCCTTCTTTGCCCCAATATGAAATGGCTTGTGGAATGTGGATTATTTTATATGCTTTATGGAAGTCACAAAGGGCTATATGATTGTATATAGCATTTGCAAAAGATGCAAATGTGTTTTCTAATGGAACACTATCGTTGAAGCAAATGGACATTCATGCTAAACTGACATTTTACGTTTGGGTATGGTAACTGTCGCTTGTTTTTATAAGAGTTTAGACTTGTACTATTTATCCTACTCCCAAATCTAAAATTAAGATTGTCTATTGCCTGCAACAAATTGACAATTGAAACGTTAATGTCAATCAAAATGTATCACTGGTTGATCAACTTTGCAAATGAAATAATTTAACCAGCTTTTGTTTTTAATTCCTAATCAGTCCAATCTGGACATATGCCTAATATTATATTTAAAATTCACTGTCCCTGCCATCTGCTGCAGTGCTGTTGCTTGTCAAGTACCATGGCAATACAGTACGTATTAGAATTCAAAGACTACCTGTCGATTGCCTTGGAAATTAAAGTGAGACCGCTGCATCATTTCGGAATGTTGCACATGCACAACTCTACGACAAATGCCGTTTTTGTCTATACGTGGAGGTGCGCGCGGGTGTGTGTGTTGGTGGGGGAGGTGTTCATAAAAAAAAAATAATATGACAGAAATGAAAGCAGCAGTAAACATTAACATTTTGCCTTGATTTGCAAATTGCACATTTTCCTTCTTGTCTTATGCAAATTGAGGAAGTTAAAGCATCAAAGAAAAGAGGCATAAAAAGAAAATGAATTACTAGTAATTTGACCCAAGAAAAAGAAGAATTAGGCGGTATCAATGAATCAATCAATTATTATTATTATTATTATTATTATTATTATTATTATTATTATTATTATTAGTGTTGTTGTTGTTGCTGTTGTTGTCATGCTATAACATCGGAAAGTTGAAACTATCTGAAAAAAAAAAATCTAATACGAATTTAGAGGGAATTCCGTCGAGCAAACTGTATTGATATATATGTATTCAAATGGTATAATTATTGTTATTATTGTCATTGTGTTAATATAAAAGGTCTTCACCACTCATATGAAGTCGATAAGTGAAAAACACATACGTTTTGTCATCATATTTATTTTTAAAAAAGCAACCACATTTAGAACAAGGGAAAAATATTGTCCTCATCGACAATATGACGTAAAAACACGCTTTTACAACACCGTAATATGAAATATCATACTTTACTCATCTGTACATATATCAATAAATTTTTTTCTCTCTCAGAAATAGTTCCATAAATAAACACAAGTGTTTATTTCTTTCAGAACAGCCTGCCTCGACAAGAAAGTGCAAAATTAAGTGTATTTATTTAGTGAGGCGCAGTGAGATGAATCGCAAATGAAGCGAAGGAAATACACGTTTCATTGTCATAAAAATCACCAGGCATACAGCCGTTTATGCAATTAAATGGTTTCCTTAAAGTGCAGTTAAGATCGCCGTCAGGGAAACTATTGGGACTATTGGGAACAGCAGGCCTATACCGTATGCTGATTTTACCATTCACAAAATAAACATATTGTGACATTTTTCTGTTGGAATGCGTGTTGAGCTGTTCTTTTTGTAGGTTTCGCGAAGCAAAAAAATGTGTCTTTAAGAAAAATACCTTCTTGTGAGAAAAGTTCAAAATAAAGAATACAAACGGAAGTGGTGACACTTAAATTAAAAAAATGTCAAATTTAGAAAGCCGGCAGAGTACGTCAAACACTGTTCGGGAAGAAAAAAAAACTTGACATTGTGCATTGAGATACTTTCATTTTTCATTTCATTCAATATAGTTTCATCCAGTGATTATTACCGCGAGTCTTTCTATTATCGAAAAGAGCATTAAGAGCGTCAATAAGTGGCAATAAACTGGCTGGTGGAGTCCAGAGTGTGAAGTGTCTAAATAAAATACGTATTTTGGGGCGTGAGGGGCAACACAATTCAAAGCCAACTTTAATAATATGGACATTTGTTTGTTAGCTATTTTGTTTGTTGTTTGTGGTTTTGAGTGTCTCAGTCGTTATTCTTGCTGGACTCGGGCTCACTTTGGTCGTCGGTGAAGCAGACGTCCACGTCGCTGTCATTGTCGCTCTTGAGCTCGGCGTCCTCGAACAGGCTCGCCTTGTCGTCCAGCTTCTTGATGCTCTGGCCGGGATGTCGGGATTTAACGTGCCTCTCCAAATCTCTCCGCCGCACCAGAACTTTGCCGCAGAAGTCGCACCTGTAGGGCGTGTTTCCCTCCGCGTGCAGCCGAATGTGCTTGTTCAGGTTGCTTGGGTCCCCAAAGGGCCGGAAGCACACTTTGCACTTAAGCGGCTTGTAGCCGGTGTGAGTCCTCATGTGGATTTTCAGACCATATTTCCTGGAGTAGAGTTTACCGCAATACAGACACAAGTGTCCCTTTTTGGGTTTGCCCGAGTTGGCGTTGGTGCTGCTTCCCGCCGGCAGGGGGTCCAGCCTGGTCCGGTTCTTCTCATGGGCGATTTCGTTGAGCTGCTGCGTGTGCATGGCTATTTCCCGGTCAATGTTGGTGATTGTGCCCATGTCTTGGTTGAGGGAGGGCGCGCCAAAGTAAGGCATGGACTCGGGGTACTTGAGGAGATTGCTGAAGTGGAATTTAAGAGGGTAATAGGGCGAGCTGTAGAGAAGCTCTCCGTTGTAAACGGCGAAGGGCATCAGGGGGATGTTACAGTCCCCGCCGTAAGACTTGACGCCGTCAAAGTTGGGCAGAGAGAACCTTTCGAAATGGAGTCCCGGGTGCATGTGAGGGTAGCGGGAAGGCGACAGCCCGGCGTGCACACGCCCCTCGACGTGTTTGAAAGCAGACGTTTCTTCTATGTGAGGGAGAAGTGGGAAGCCTCTCATGGCGTTGGCGCATGGTATCACGCTGGTAGAGTCGACCAGCCCCGAGGCGCATTTGGCACCGGGATTCCCGCTTCCGGTCAGCGTCTCGCCCACCACGTTTCGCATTGGTTTCATGTGCCCCATGGCTTTGCCAAATCCCAAAGCGCCCAACTTGGAGCTGGTGTCGTCTCGATGCGCGACACCGCTCGGGACCTTGGCGACGCCAGTTGGCTTGAAGGCAGAGCGGACACCTGGATGAAAACCCAGGGAAGTTAGCATCGAGGATGCGGCGCCGAGACCGAGCATGTGTCCTTGGTTTCGGGATGAAGTGACGCTCATGTCCAAGGCTCGGTCCTGCTCCTCGGAGCTGCTTTTCTTTAGGAGGCCGGTCTTCCCCAGAAAAGGTGAGGCAAGTGACCTCCTATTGGAGTCGGAGATGGAGGAGATGGTCTGAGAACTTCTGGGCGATGAAGTCGCGTTGGGGATGTCTCCAGACTTTGGTGACGTGCTGAAGGTCTCCGTGCCTCTGATTTGCTCGCTGTTCGCGAACCCGCGCCCGTTATTCAGGGCGCAGTGGAAGTGGACGTGGGCTTTGAGTGTGTTGGGATACTTAAAGATTCTCCAGCAGTACCAACAGATGTAACGCTCATCACCTGCACAAAGACACCCCCCCCCCCCAAAAAAGGGACAAAAAAAAACGAAAAAAGAAACGAAAAGGACAATGGTGATTCAATCATTAAAACACTCACGGTAATGGTCACTTAAACACTCACATCACATAATTGTACATATAAAACACTTGCGAAATCTTTATTAGTCTGATAAGCTACATCGAATCCATATAAACGTGATTCAAACAAATATGAATGTTCCTGAATTATTTTCATAATTTGCGGTATTACGGTATTTAAAAAAAAACAATTCCACCCCTAAATTGCAACAACCTCAATATACTACTACTACTACTACTACTACTACTACTACTACTACTACTACTAATACTATAATAATAATAATAATAATAATAATAATAATAATAATAATAATAATAATATTATTATTATTATTATTATTATTATTATTATTATTATAAACGAAACTATATAGTATATATATTACGTATTTCAAATTTCCCCATTGTGGGATTATTTGTTACTTTCTGATTCTGATACAGTATGAGGTCGTTGTTTTTATTGTTGTTGTTGCTAATCGCTGCTGCCGCGAGATGATTCAGACTTTTGGATAACATTATTTAGCTATTTGTTCAAAATATAAGAAACCACTCCGAATGTATTCCAAATAACTACAACAACACCAAAACATTTATTCATAAACATAACGAACGAATAATATCTAATAGTGTCATCTTTATTGATCGATATTGTCTGTAATAATGACACATTAATTTCATCCAGAAGGAACGGGACTAAAAATTGTGGTTAGTATATTATAATTAGTGAAGTTTTTTTAAACAAATGAATCCTCTGGTCAATTGGACCCTGTCCCGGAAGATAAAACGGTTGACAGCCACAGCGAGTCATCTTTTTAATGACTCCCAGGCGAGTATTCAGAGGGTGATATATATGTAATGATTTTGTAATCCTCACCCGGGCCATTGTTAATGGCCCCTATCAAAAGAGCAAACGCCCAGCCCAATCTGGCGATGCATTGAACGTTCTCCTTTTCCTCTCTGGGCTCTTTCCCGTGGAAGTGACAGCAGCTGTGGCTTGAAATCGCAAGTCTGTAGAAACAATGAGGCTGGCCCATCTGTTGACGCCGAAGAATGGGAGCCGGCGTATGTCCACGAGCGAATACACGCGGTCGGTGTGCTGGGTCCGGGAATCCGGGCAATATACACCCCACATAAAAGTTGACATTCATTAGATTACAATACCTTAACGCGCCCACTTAATTTACCGTGAAGCACTTGTTTTTTTTTATTTATTTGCTTTTGAATAAATTAATATTAATGGCGCCGTGACATTCGAGAACCGCCCAATTTAATCAACGGTGTCTTTTTTTGCTGAAGAGACTCGCCAGTTTATTTTGTTCGTATGTTTTTTTTTTTGAAAATTTTAAACACGACAATTAGCGTGATCTTTTAAGCGGAGCGTCTTATTCGTCCTATTTTTGAGTACTAAGCTATAAAAAAACTAAATATTAACCCATTGTCTGCTACGGACATTTATATACAAACCATGTATTCTTGATAACCATTTGCTTTATTTTAAACGAATTAACTCGAAACGAGCCGGTGTTTTGCTGAGATAACTGGGATTTAGAAGAATGCTTCAATACAAAAACGATTCATTAATTTGAAACTTTTAATCTCTTCAGTCGTCCTGTTTTGTTTTGAAATCATTACATTTTACAAGGGCACTTTGCTTTAAGAGTTATCTCATTTTTTATATTGGTGGTTATGTAGATTAATGTACTAAATGTTGAGTAAATGCAATACACGCTCATGTCTCAAACGAAATAACTTTAACAGTGCCGCGATGGGCCCTCAAATGTCGATTTTTTTCTTACAATAACTGACATTTAACCTACTTGGTGTGGATATGATAAACTGTGATGACGATTTTTTCTCTCAATTGCGAGGTGTCTTTTTTTTGTTATAAATAACACGTGGCTAATTTAGAAATAAATTGACCGGGAGTTTTTCTTACCTTTCTCGTCGTGTGTGGGGGTGGCTGTCGTGGGCACGTCATACCACTGGGCCAAAGCGTGAGAGTACCAAACAGTGAGCTCTTCTCCCGCAGGAATTTCTCTCATCACGCGATAAAATATCTAAAACGTAATTCAAAAAAAGAATTCATTTTGGAGAAATTGAAACGAAAAGCCAAAAAATTAACCCCGGTGATCAATGATGAAAACACATGGAAAAGTCACATTTACCTGACCGCCAGGTAGGTCAGACACAGCCTCTAGATTCTGTTCTTGACTGTTTCTGGCTGCTCGGATGTGTCCGATCCAGTCTGACACGGGACAGCCGGACTCATCCACACACTCTTCCTGCACCAAGCGAATCTGAGAATGACAAGAAATTATATTTAAAAGATAGATACAATGAAGAAATGGGTGGTCCTGTGGTGGCGTCGAACTCGCGGTGCAGAGATCGTCGGTTGAATCGCCGCCGTGTGAAGTTTACGTGTTCTCCCCGGGCCGGCGCGGTTTCCTCCCACATTCCAAAAACATGCATGACTGAACACTCCAAATTATCTGTAGGTGTGTGCCGGTTCAGGGTGTCCCCTGCTTCCAGCTCGAAGACGGTAAGGAAAGGCTCCAGCACCCCCCACCCTCACCCCACTGCCTTTGGCGAAGATAAAGGCGATCGAAAAATTAATGAATGATGAATCAAAAGCGTTATCTTCTTCTGTCTATGGCAATTTTTAATAAATATATGTTTAGATTTCACTGATGTAATAAATCATTGGCATGGGGTACATGGCACCGAGGGGTGCTTCGTTCACGCATGACCTAAACACGCTTAATGCATCTTTATCCGCTCTGTTGATAATTTACTAAAGTGAATGACATACAGGCCTAATTGAGTTGATATGGGAAACCAATTTGAGGAGTGTCAGAGCGTTTTTAAACTATTCAAGGACATTAAAGATTCAAGCGTGACATTTGACACAGAGATCGCACCTGATGAACGCCCTCAGCCCGGGGCCGCAGTTAGATGCATCAATCACCACTACTGACAGCATCCACAATAACTGGGTGAGCGCGGTTGCATTTATGGGGCCAAATTGTTAACTATGGGTTCTCTATGATCAAAACTGTGACGATTAGCCGTTTTTTTAAAAAGCGATCTTGAAACAAATAAATAAAACGAACGAGGCTGTTTTGCAATTAAATCTTTCTCCAATCAAACTATAAATCAATTTGTTGACCTTATACGGTAATAATTAATTCCCTCGTTTTCATCACCCGAGTCGATGTGCCTACACCCATTAAAATTAAACAACTTATCGGGATAACAGGCCCGCCAGGCAGGGATAAATGTGAGGCTGCTGAGGGCACGAAAGCCGCACTCAGCAGGCCGGCTCGTCCATTAGAACGGTTAAGTAGACGCCCAGACTGACAAGTTGGCCACTTATGTGCTCAATTATTTCCAGCCTGACAGAGCAAAGCGATTAATAAAGGAGATTGATCTTGACAGCGTTGCTTTAAAAAATCCCCAAATACAATTGTTGTCATTTTTGAAGTAAAAGGGATAATGTAGATATTTGCCGTATGCATGACAGAACAAGATCGTTTAAAAATCTTGAAAAAAAATGCAAATTATGCTGTTCTTTCTCTGCTGACATTTCGAGATGCATGTCATATTGGTATAATTAATAAAACGCTTAACTACAGGAGCGCGTCCTTTTAAGTTGCAAACGTGATAATGAAAAAAAAACTAAAAATCTAAATATCATCAAGGGTAATAAGTTCCCAGTATTTAGAAGTTACCTTTTTCTTGGGCCCAATTTCTTTGCGGTCTGACAGGTACTTCCCCAATTTAAAGACGCCAGGAACCGGACCTATCCTCAGCCCGGCCGGGATTCCACAGTCTGAAACCACACTGACAGTGGCGGACGCCCGGGTGGCTTGCATTGCGTGGGGTGAGATCAGAACCATGAAGACTGGTGGAAGCCAAGTGAGAGAGTGCGGGGAAGACGGTTCCGGCAGGAAAATTAGAGGAGGATGACCGGCCAATATCCGCCCTCAAAGTGACGCGGTGGCGTTATGCACCCTGCTTTTCTAGTGATGGGTGCGGGCAAGGTAACCCCCTCCACCTACCACTATCCACCCCCCACCTTTATCCGCCCGGCATGCAAGTGCGGCTCAGATGGGAGGAGAGTGGTCCTGAGTTTGCGGGGCCGTGCGCGCGCGTGTAAGTGTGAGAGAGCTGGGCAAATCCAACAGCTGTGAGGACAGTGCAACGCAAGGGCCTGCGTGGTCACATGGAGACTTTCCCTCACCCCTCCACATAATGAATTGCTCTAAACTGGTCAAGAGACACAAAGGGCCAGGCGACCTTCCCATCCCCAAAATCCAATTTGTCAAGGGCAGAGAAAAGGGGGTGCATCATCAAAGGTCCAAAGCAACCATTAATCCTCAGCATGTGGCTTTGTCCTCCAGACAGTTCCGATATTTTAACTGACAAATCCACTGTATAATTTAACCATAAATCCTCAGCACGTTCCATTCTTTCCATTCAACCCAAGTTGAAGGAATCAATGACTCCTTTAAATCTACTCTGGCGGCATTCTTTCGGCTATTTATACACTTCAAAGCGAGTATTCTCCCCCTCCTTTTGTGTCCGTGTTTAAACAAAAGGATTGCGAAAGTTTAGAAGACTTGTTAACTTCTATTGACTCTCGGCGTGTGCCGGCTTGAGCACAGACAGGTACTGAAAGCAAGAACCAGCAGCAGGAGGAGAAGTGGCAAAAAAACGTCAAACTAATCGGCAGCATCTTCATCATTCTCACTTAGAGAAATTGACTACTTGTATTTCCCATTTGCGTCACAATCTGTTTTAATATAGAATGTGTCTTTTTTATTCGCCCTGCTACTCACAGCTATATTTGCTTGGGCTTTCTCATGGTTATGGCGTGCGTTTTTGTGCGACAATAATACGTTCAAAATAAAGGTTATGGTAAATACGTATCTTTCATTGCTTTAACCACATGGAGAAGTAGCAAATAAAATGAAACAGAAATCATATGGTGTATTATTTATACCGTTTTGTGCGCAAATAAATAGTACATTTTGACATTTGTTTTGTGAATGAAAGAACGGATATGTTGTCGTTGTTTCCCAGACAATAACGTTCATTCCGTAGATTACGTTAGTGCCCATCAGTGGTTTAAAAAAAGAAAGGAGGTGGGTGGAAAAAGGAGGTGGCAGCATGTGGTTCTGGACATTTTTTTCTTCTAAACAAACAAAGGTCCTTCGATAATGCAGTGATGAGTTCAAACAGATGAAGAGAACAAGGACCAGTGGGCGAGCCATTAAGGCCGTGAACATGTTGACATTTGACCTGTCCACTTGGACATAACAAGTCATTTTGGGACAAGGCCATAGTGCTTTGAGGGGGGGGGGGTCTTTACTCATAGTTAAGCGTATAGTTTAACATTCATTCTCAGTAATCTTTTAATCGAACATGTTTAATGCATTGTATGCTTTTTTGCCACTGTGGAGATGGTCGTGACTTAAATAAACGTGGGTGAAAGTGCAGGCCTCCTCTCAGTTGCGCCTTCCTCCTGTGCGCTCCTTCACTCAAAGACACAATTTCATCAATAGACGCAATGTACGCGCCTGGCTGTGTAGGGGGGTCATTTATTAACGCATCTCCTTTTTTTCTCACAATAGTTCCCATCCGCGTCGTGTGCTGTTGTAAAGCATCTGCACGTCTCCTCTATAAAATCAAGTCTCATATATTGTTCAAGGAAGGATTTTTTTCTGACTAAAGTCACTCCAGTGTGCACATACGAGACGTCTAAGGCTGACTGTGTCAAGCGTGAAAGCAGGCTAGGGAGCAAATAAAATGAATTCAAATGGTTTGATCGGCAGCATTGTGTTTTTGTTTTTTTCCGCGAGTAAAAGAAACGTTAATTACGTGGTTGGATATTTCTTCTTTGACAATATTGCGGAATCATTCAAGAGTGCATGCAGAAACACTGTGAAGTTATTTAATTACGACCTGGGAAGAGATGGATTATTTGAAGGGGAGGAGAAGGTTTTATGGGCTCTTCAGAGTGGCTCTTGCCAGTCCTTTTTGGATGTTTTACTATAAGTGGCGGGGCCTTGATTTAACTGGTTGGCCATTGATGAGCCATGAATATAGAGGAACAACCTGTCTGTGAATCAAGGCGTAAATATAGAGAGCAATGCCCCACCAGGGATCTCCATTCAAGATCACTGCATACTTGAGCGGTGCCAAGGGTTCACCACCACCTCTCCTCAACTGGTTTCAATGGCCCACTATTTAAGACCCCTGTGAGCTCACAAAAAACACATTTTTTATGTCGACCCATAAAACTTTGTTTGGCCCTATTCAGCGGAGCCCAATCATTGTCCCACTTTGCAGTGTGCCCTATTTCTGAAAGATTCCCACGTTTAAGAAGTCGCTTTGTATGTATAAAAATTAATTAATTATTTCTCTTCATGGAAGTGGACACCTACGCATATATCAGTCACGCCTCTTTAACGATAGAGAGAAGTTCACTACGCTACATTGACTGCATCATTTATTTGGGTTAACCCTGCACGGAGACAAAAAAAAAATAACGCAAGCAAATTTTCTCCGATGTGCGCAGCGTTGCCACGCCGGTTGTGTTTCCTTGCTATGAGTACAAGGGAAACATGCAAGCTGCCTGCATCAACGACCGACCAGCTCTTTAATGCGGGTGGGGCAGTGGAGACCCCCGTGAATAGTAATTGACCTTGTGTGGGACTCCCACCAGGTGACACGATCGGCATCTAAACGAAGACCAATATTACAAATCGTATTGGGGACGAAGGTGCAAATAAACTACTTACACAAAGCCGTTAATGAGTGATTTTATTCCAAGCTTTTGGCAGTCTAAAGTCTTCGGAGATTTTTCGCGCCGAGACTTTTTCAGTTCCATTTGCTTGGTTCAAACTCACTTTGTTTCGCATGAGCAGATTCGGACAAAGGCGTGTGAAGTCTCGTGAATTGATGTGTTTCGGTGTACCTTATAAATTCATACCTTTTCTCACTCGAGCGCCTCAGAAAGAAAGTGTCACTCAGACCGATTCTCTCTGGTGTCCGACGCATTTAGCGCCACATCCATTTAAGCCGTTCATTCCTCAGCAAATGTATGCAGGCAGGGTCGCGCATGAATAGAGCAGCGTGTCAGCCGACTCTAATTGGGATTTAGCCACCAAAGCATATGCACAAAGTGACTGAAGATCACCAGTTTCTAAGAGAGTCGCAACGGTTGCCCTCCTTGATGAATACACGCCATTCCTTCCCTCTTTTCGGGGTAAAAACTGCATTTTAGCCGCAGGATGAAGGTTAGTGACCCAGTTGGATGTGCAGGGTGTTTTGGCAAAGCAAAAACCTGGGCAAAACACCAAAATGGCAAAGAGCATGTTTCTAACATGCAACCCAATGGCCCATCGACTTCAAAAGTACCCGATATTTTATGGCTTTTATCTGACGAATTTCAGTTTCCCCCTCGTGGCCACCGCACGAGTGAAGCGGATTTTGCGAAGAAATAGCCCGATCTACAATTCCTGATATCAACCTGAACCACCATCACATAAAATTGTATGATTAGATTTTTTTTGACAGGAAAAAAAGGTCTTAAATTTAAATTCGAAATATATTATTTTCTAGTCGTATACGTGTATATGCACTCTACCTTTTTAATGGCACAATGGATAGTACGTTTATTGTAACAACAATGCTGTTATCAAGGAAAAAGTATGCATGTTTTTAGCCATTTTAATTTAAAAACCTATGGTTTTCAAGGCTTAATTTCAAACTGTAATTTGAGAAGGATACACTTGAATGATTCAAGGCTATTTCCGATGATTTGTTGTTATTTGTTTATTCATTTTTAGACATCCTTTTTTTGTCTGTTTGTATGTATGTATTTATTTAACTTTTCAGATCTCTTGCCGCGTCTGCATTGAAGTAAGGTACCATGGAGAGCTCCACTCTCGGCGCTCAAGCACACGCACGACAAATGTGCGCACAGACTGACACCGTTAATTATATTCATGATGAATTACATCGTTGATATCATTTAATGCTACCGTCTCCAATTTCCTCAAGTCAAGCCTATAAGCACATACGTTCATATATGCACCCTTCAGAGTGGATGCACATTAGTAAATCGTTATAACAAAGTGTGATCTAATGACATGAACATCGTACTGCGCCTCATTATAAAGGCGATTGACATTTTTGTGGTCGCACTAATTGTCCCCTCTCAGCATGTGCATATGTATAAATGATGCCGATGCACATCTCTTGATAGCTGTGCATGAATAATAAAATATGAATATTTATTAGATATCAGACTTTACACATATTGAGTTTGCAATCAGCGTGAATGATTTGGCTTCATGGAAGGGCCATAACCTTAATGTATCCACAAGGGGGCAGAAGCCAGTGTCTTATTGTGCCGGTCGCAAGCCCGGATAAATAAAGAGGGTTGTGTCAGGAAGGGCATCTGACGTAAACATTTTTGCCAAAACAAATATGCGAATCAAACCTCTGAATCCCATAGCGGATCGGTCGAGGCCCGGGTTAACAACGTCCGCCATTGGTACTGTTGACCTTCAGGGTGCCAGTGGAAAATGGACTACTGTTGGTCGAAGAAGGAGAGGAGGGAGGTGTGCCCTGAGGAAAAGAGAGAAATGGAACGCCAAGAGTATAGAACTTATAGTAGGAACTTTGAATGTAGGAACAATGACAGGTAAAGGTAGAGAGCTGGTTGACATGATGCAGAGAAGGAAGGTAGACATACTGTGTGTCCAGGAGACCAGGTGGAAAGGAAACAAGGCGAGAAGCTTAGGGTCAGTGTTTACGCTGTTCTATCATGGTGAAGACAGAAAGAGAAATGGAGTTGGGGTTATCTTAAAAGAGGAGTTTGTTAGGAATGTCTTAGAAGTAAAAAGAGTATCAGATAGAATGATGAGTCTGAAGCTAGAAATTGAAGGTGTGATGTTCAATGTTGTTTGTGGGTATGCCCCACAAGTAGGATGTGAGCTGGTGGAGAAGGAGAAATTTTGGTTGGACTTTGATGAAGTCATACAGAACATCCCGAGAAGTGAGAGGGTTGTAATTGGTGGAGACTTCAATGGACATGTTGGCGCAGGAAACAAAGATGATGAGGAGGTGATGGGCAGGTTTGGACTCCCGCTGAAGGACAGATGGTGGTGGACTTCGCTAAGAGAATGGAAATGGCTATTGTCAATACTTTCTTTCAGAAGAGACAGGAAGATATGGGTGACCTATAAGGGTGGAGGCAGAAGTACACAGGTAGACTACATTTTGTGTCAACAGCGCCATCTAAAGGAAATCAGTGACTACAAAGTAGTGGTTGGTGAGAGTGTAGCCAGACAGCATAGGTTGGTGGTGTGTAGGATGACGCTGGCAGTGAGGAAGATGAAGAAACCAAAGGCTGAAGTGAGGACAAAATGGTGGCAATTGAAAAAGGAAGAGTGTTGCATGACATTTAGGAAGGAGGTAAGACAAGCACTGGGTGGGCAAGAGGTCCTTCGAGATGACTGGCAAACTACAGCGCACATAATCAGAGACACGGGTCGGACTACTTGGTGTATCGAGTGGAAGAAAAGTCGATAAGGAGACTTGGTGGTGGAATGGGGAGGTGCAGGAGTGTATACAGAGAAAGAGGTTAGCAAAGAAGAAGTGGGACACTGAGAGGACGGACGAGAGTAACAGCAGTACAAGGAGATGCAGCGCACGGTTAAAGTAAAGGTGGTAAAGGCCAAACAAGAGGCCTATGATGGCTTGTATGCTCGGCTGGATAGCAAGGAAGGCGAGACTGATCTTTACAGGCTGGCGAGACAGAGAGACAAAGATGGTAAGGACCTGCAGCAGGTGCGGGTAATTAAGGATAGAGATGCCAATGTATTAACAGGTGCCAGTAGGGTGATGGCAAGATGGAAAGAGTACTTTGAAGAATTGATGAATGAGGAAAATGAGAAGGAACAAAGAGTAGAAGACGTGACTGTTGTGGACCAAGACGTAGCAAGCATTAGCAAGGATGAAGTGAGGAGGGCGCTGAAGAGGATGAAGGGAGGAAAGGCACTCGGGCCTAAATCTGGAGAAAGTGTACGACAGGGTGCCCAGGGAAGAGCTTTGGTATTGCATGAGGAAGTCTGGAGTGACGGAAAAGTATGTCAGAGCGGTGCAAGACATGTATCATGACTGTAAGACAGTTGTGAGGTGTGCTGTCACTGTGACTGAGGAATTCAAGGTGGAGGTGGGACTCCACCAGGGGTCAGCTCTGAGCCCCTTCTTATTTGCTATGGTGATGGACAGGCTGACAGACGATGTCAGACAGGAATCTCCTTGGACCATGATGTTTGCAGATGACATTGTGATCTGTCGTGAGAACAGGGAGAATGTGGCGGAGAAACTAGAGATGTGGAGATGTGCCCTGGAAAGGAGAGGAATGAAGATCAGTCGCAGCAAGACGGAATATATGTGTGTGAATGAGCAAGATCCCAGAGCAAGAGTGATGCTACAGGGAGAAGAGATAAAGGAGGTGGAGGATTTTAAGTGCTTGGGGTCAACTGTCCAGAGCAATGGAGAGTGGAAAAGAGGTGAAGAAGCGTGTCCAGGCAGGCTGGAGCGGCTGGAGAAAAATGTCAGGTGTGATGTGTGATAAGAGGGTTTCAGGTAGGAAGAAAGGAAAAGTGTATAAAACAGTGGTGAGACCAGCCATGATGTTTGAACTGGAGACAGTGCCACTGAAGAAAAGACAGGAAGCAGTGCTGGAGGTAGCAGAGTTGAAGATGTTGAGGTTTTCTTTGGGAGAGACCAGGTTGGATAGGATCAGGAATGAGTACATTAGAGGGACAACTCATATTCAAGGCTTTGGAGAGAAAGTCAGTGAGGCCAGAGATGGTTTGGACATGTCCAGAGGAGAGAGAGTGACTATATAGGGAGAATGATGCTGAATCTTGAACTGCCAGGCAGGAGACCGAGAGGAAGACCGAAGAGGAGGTTTATGGATGTGGTCAAAGAGGACATGAAGGTAGCTGGTGTGAGAGAAGAGGATGCACAAAACCGGTAAAGATGGAGGACAATGATTCACTGTGGCGACCCCTGAGGGGAAAAGCCGAAAGGAAAAGAAGAAGAAGGGCCATAACCTTAAATTTCAGCTTGTATTTGTGTCTTAAGCGGATACTCATTTTACTAAAATATACTGTTTGCCCCGTGTGGAATATATATCTTCCTTTCGGCTTTTCCCTTCAAGGGGTCGCCACAGCGAATCAGTGTCCTCCATCTTCAGAGGTTTGATCCGCATGTTTGTTTTGGTCAAGCTTTTACGTCGGATGCCCTTATTTTCTGACACAACCCTGTATTTATCCGGGCTTGGGACCGGTACAAGAAGACTTCTGTCCCTTTGTGGCTACAGAACAAGTGTGTGTGTGTGGAATACATGTACTGTAATAATAATGCAGTTGGCTTAATTTTTCCTTTGTGTGCATGGATTGGATTGGATTTGCCTTTTTTAGATTGGATTGACCCATCAAAATCCAAATCAGTTTCCAAAACCCACTGACAGGCAGGAACAATTCTTCATCTTCTTTTCCTTTCGGTGACCACAGTGAATCAGTGACCTCCATCTTCAGAGCTATGATCCGCATGTTTGTTTTGGCCAAGCTTTTACGTCGGATGCCCTTCCTGGCACAACCATCTGTATCTATCCGGGCTTGGGTCCGGCACAAGAAGACTTATGTCCCTTTGTGGCTCCACAACAAGCAACTCGCTCAGTAAAAGGCTCCCAAACACAAAATGGTCATCGGCACAGCTGACCAATTTTTTATACCATTATATAAATTGGGTGTATTTCTTCCATTTTCTTCATTTCTCTGCCACAAGGCCCTGAAGTAAGACACTAAGTGTGTTTGACATCTGCTGGCCAAATTCGATCGCTCTCAATCATCAGCAGGAAGAAAAGGTGTGGAAGTGGATGGAATGAGGACAGGAAACGGCTGTATGCTGTCATTCAGTTGTAAAGACAAAATTTGACCGATGGTTTCGCAAAGCCCTGCAGAAAGTGTCAGGTCAACTGACTCAGCCCTCAGGTGACTTTTTCAGTTGTACTCTTTTCTTTGCCTGCCTAAACTCTCAGTTGACTATGATATGAGCAAAGTGAAAATGAAAGAAATACTCTTCAGCATTTGTAATGTTGCATGGTGTTAACGTGGAAAGTTAAAAATGTCAACATTCATTTGAGGTTTAAACAGGTAAATGTCATTGCGCATTATTTTCGTTTTCGCAAAACACTACAAATTGGGAATTAACTTCTTAGGAATCACCGTTGAAGTAATTTGAGGGAGTCGAGAAGTACAGCCGCTATCCCAACATTTGTGGTGTCCTCTCTACCATGATGGCGGCCGTCGCATGATGGAATTTGATTGTTTTTCAGTCTTGAAATATTTTCAGGTGGACCATTTTATTAATACGGTCCTTCTGATTTTTGTTCTTTCAGAGTGAAAGCAGAGTAACAAGTTCACGTCTCACAATTAAGCTTGAATGATGTCAATTTCTACTAATTTCAAATTGCAACAATGGCACGCCCACCTCTTCAAAACCAATAGATTCGAAAATGGATGAAAACTGCGACAACATGGACTGTGTCTCGTTTTTATTTGCAACTCATTTTCTGAATATGATATTTCCGTGAATCCAAATGTAAACTGCAAGTAGATCCAATGTCAAAAACGTGTGCTGAGATTTTAAAAACATAAGTAGCACTTACTCTTAAAAGTGAACTCAAAACTCTAATATGCAAGTAAATTCAAACATGTTTGAATTTACTTACATATTGAAAGAATATTGAATTTACTTACATTTACTTACATATTGAATTTACTTACATATGGAAAGATTGACCTCTCAAATACTACATTTCAGCAGAATTTACTTTCAAATTAATATCTGACACATTGAAAAATGTGTGTGGTCTTAACAAATAATTGTGTTTTTTAGAGTAATTGATAATTTGATGCAATTAGTTTGATGCAATTAGTACTGCATTTTCGAAGTAGATTGAGCTCCAAATTTAAAGATGTGTGTAATACCTACCTACCTACCTGTACATACATACATACACACGCACGCATGCGGGCAGGCAGGCACACAGGCACGCACGCACGCACGCACGCACGCACACACGCACGCACGCACGCACACTGTCATGTCACGAGAGGCTGGGTCCTGGAGGGCAAATACATTCCCCTAAGATGGCTTCACCCAGAGAGAGTTTTGGCCCCATTTGGTGAAAGGCAGCAATTCAAACCCCACACCTGTGGCTGATCACGGCTTGATTGGCAAGCAAGGCTCTTAAGGCAGAGAGCCTCTGAGTGTGGAGGCCAGGGGAGACAATCTCTGTTGCTGTGCTCTTTGGAGAAACTGATTGCTGCGTGGAACTCATTGCCAGTTGGGACCATACGACAGCACACTGG
This sequence comes from Hippocampus bargibanti, assembly GCF_051943395.1. Lineage (NCBI taxonomy): Eukaryota > Metazoa > Chordata > Actinopteri > Syngnathiformes > Syngnathidae > Hippocampus > Hippocampus bargibanti. Next base: position 2,746,981 of record NC_142739.1, on the reverse strand, counting down.
ATTCGGACCCTTGCTAAAGGTGGCTAGGCTACATGAGGAGGACATCAAGAGGGGTGAGGCCTAGAAACTCATGGAAAAGAACTCCGTCTTCAGTTTCACCTCAGAAGAGACTTTATTATGATTTAAGTATTGGAAGAGATGCTATTCTTGCCTTTGTTGCTTGTGAATTCCCCCTGAAAACCTTTATTAAAACCTTTGTATGCATTCAAATCTGTCGCCCATTGCACTCCTTGTCCTGTCCTGATGAGAGCTAGCCTCTCATGACATTACATATGGTGGAGAATGTGGGCACTGGACAAGCGTTAATAAGTGCATGGACATAGATGGTTTGTGTTTTGTTTTTTTCCAAATTGAAAATATCTTCAATTACAAAAAAAAAAAAAAAGGAAGACATCTTGAAAACCCTGCTCGCAAGTCAGGAAACCCAATATCAGGCCAATTTGGCTCTCCTAGAGGAGCAAAAGAGAGCAAATGAACTGAAGGCAGAGGAATGACTCTTGCAAAAACAAATGGCCGCCAAGAACATGCCCCGGGTGAAGGCGGCTGATTTTTTAGCCAAGATGGGGGTGACGGATGATATTGAGGCGTACCTGCATACATTTGAAGCAATAGCCACTAGAGAAAGGTGGCCCAAGCAGCAATGGGTGGGATTTCTAGCACCCTTCTTGACAGGGGAATCACTGAATGCTGTCCTGGACTTGGCCGCAGACAGAGCAGAAGACTATGATTATCTAAAAGCTGAAATTCTCAGCAGACATTGGTTCACCAAGTTCGGGATGGCACAGCGCTTCCACACCTGGACGTTCCAGCCAGACCAGCCTCCACGGGCACAGATGCACGAATTGGCCCGCATCGCCCGGAAGTGGCTGAAAACGGAAAGGAGCACGGCAGCTGAGGTGGTCAAGGCCATTGTCGTGGATGGCTACTTACGGGCCCTGCCCTATGAGGCAAAAAGGATCATCAGTCAGCAGTCACTGACTACTGCCTGTCAAACAGTGGCAGCAGTGGAGCAGGACCAGGCCACAGCGGAGATGCTGCGAACGACCAGGAAGGGAACCGGCAACACATCTCCAACCAGGACTGGAATGGCCCGCACAAAGGTGCCCAAGCTTCCTAACACAGCCAAGATGGCTCCAGGCGGCATCAGAAGCCCACCCACGCAGTGGCGGATACCCAGGGGCACTGAGCCGAGACGATGCTACAGATGCGGAGAGACGGGACACATCTCATGGCAGTGTGGAAAACCAACGGAAGAGCCCATGCCGTGCGTTGACTCTTCCAGTGCCCACCCTGCTCATTATGCCTCCCTCCTGGGGGGTAGTGACAGCTCACTAACAAGGCCCTCCACCTGTCCAGTGACAGTTAATCAACAGGATGTTGAAGCCCTGCTGGACTCCGGAAGCCTGGTCACCTTGGTGCGACAAATGCTGGTGGATCCAACCAGGTTGTCTCCAGAGAAAACCCTTCCAGTCTCCTGTGTCCACGGAGATGCTAGAGAGTACCACACCACCGAACTCACCATGACCACAACCAAGGGAATCATCCGCATTGTCGCTGGCGTGGTTGACTCTCTCCCTGTCCCCCTCCTGATTGGACGCGACTGCCCGGCCTTTCACCCACTGTGGAGAGAAACACAGGAAAGACTGGCCCGACTCCCTCGGAAGGCGCTCTTAGAAATAGTATCGTAATAAGCAGTACTATCGATATAACGAGACTTTACTGTAGTTTTATTTACCTTTACCCGACGTGGGCTTTCAGAGAAAGGGGGTGTGGAAAGGTTGGCCGGCTGGGGCGCTGTTCGGTCGTGTGCATTGATGTTCTTCCGCCGAAGATTACTGCGCCAGCCGTGGTGGGTGTGTATCTCAAAAAGTAGTGCTTAATCTCATCTCATCTCATTTTCCGTACCGCTTATTCCTCATTAGGGTCGCGGGGGTTGCTGGAGCCTATCTCAGTGGTCTTCGGGCACGAGGCAGGGGACACCCTGAATTGGTTGCCAGCCAATCGCAGGGCACACAAAGACGTACAACAGTCACTCTCACACTCATACCTAGGGACAATTTGGAGTGGTCAATCTGCCTGCCATGCATGTTTTTGGAGTGTGGGAGGAAACCGGAGGACCCGGAGAAAACCCACGCGGGTCCGGGGAGAACATGCAAACTCCACACAGGGAGGCCGGACGGGGACGCGAACCGGCGACCTCTGCACTGTGAAGCCGGTGTGCTAACCACTCGGCTACTGGGCCGCCCTAGTGCTTAATCCATCCATCCATTTTCCGTACCGCTTATTCCTCATTAGGGTCGCGGGGGGTGCTGGATCCTATCTCAGCTGTCTTAATCTAAGGTTTAATTTTCATAAATTTAACATTCGTAAAGCGAACAGTTTGTAAGGTAAGGTGTTCGTAAACTGAGGGCCCACTGTACATACATACCTACAGCAATTACCTACCGAACTACCAACTTTCCGACTTACCTACCTACCTACCTACCAACCTCCCGACTTACTTGGCTCCCTACCTACCTACTGACCTACTTACCTACAGCACGTACGTACCTACCTACCTAACCACATATCTATATCTATATCTGACTCCTGATGACATTATTTGCAGTAAAAATGTAGGTGTGGGTCACAGAAATACTTTGAAAGCGGTTACCATTAGAGGCAAAGGCAGATTTAATTCTCATGGTTAAAGTTGTGGTGACACAGCAAAGACCATTTATTGTTGTCTGCTCAAGGGTCCAAGGTCACTGTCCAGACATGGTATTTGGTCTATGCAAAGCACCAAGAGGGATCAAGGTTTAAGGGTGAGAGAGAGGGTCACAGTCACAGATTTGGTTTAGGAGTTTTTTGAGACGTTGGTTGTCATTCGGTCTTTTTTTTTTTTTTTTTGCCTTGATCGTCGAGCAAGTAAAGTCCCAGCAAGTAAAAAATTGACAGATAGAATTATCCTGCAATTCTTCAATGAAGAGGCTGTGAATATGAATGTGAATAACTGTTGGCCAAAAAACACCTAGACCAGTGGTTCTTAACCTCGTTGGAGGTAACGAACGACACCAGTTTCATATGTGCATTCACCGAACCCCTCGAGTGAAAAATAAAATGTGATTTTTTTTTTCAAATTCAAGACATAGATACGTATGTTTTTATTGCTACACAAAATAAGCCATGCATGAACATCGCCTTGTTTTAGGAAGAAAACCAACACAATGCATAAACTCACAACAAATGACATATGTGCAAATCAGTGTGACTTCTGCTGTTGCCTTTGAGAGAGCAGTTCAGATATGCGTGACTTCACCTTGGCAAGTGCCACTCTCAGGTCATTTTCACAGCAAAGTCTGTTCCTTTTTCTCGATTTTATGTCCAGGATCGTCGAAAAGGATTGCTCACAGAGATATGCTTTAACAAATGGTATCAAAAAATCCAGGGCTTTCTTTGCCAAGAACTGGATACTTGTTAATTTGTTGACACCAAAACGCTGAGAGCGTTGTTGTTTTCAAGAGATGCCGTTGAACCTGGCGATGCTGAATTTCAATGATTCTTCTTCACATCTGCTGACTTCGTTGTTATTGTAATGAAATGGAGATCAGGCCTCGGAAAATCAGAGCTGGATTATAGATGCAGAACTGATGTGATCTGCTCTAATGGGACAAGGGACTTTAATTGAATGCCAAGCAGAAGCTGGAGGGTGACCTGATGAGAGCAGTGAAGGGACAAAGAACCCTGGCAAGATTTGACACAAATAAGTACTTATTAGTGTGGTCTGTTTTTGGCACAATAAAATCAAGAGTTTGAAAAAATGCAGGAAAAAGAACATGGAATTAACTATTACAGAGGGAAAATAAGGATGCAGAAGATGGGGCTGGGCTAGTGCAGTCATAATTGTACAGTTGACATGGCACAGTGATATGAGGGGAGAAAATAGTGGTCTAGCCTGCTAACGGGGATTCTCTATTGTTACCTAAAGCATTACTTGATCATACATTATACAGCACACAGTCATCATAAAACAATCAGTTATTTTAGGATTAATGGTCAGAATATAATAGAAAAGGACAGCTGCCTCCAAAAATGGTCATATCTGAATTAGACCATTTCCAGGAAGTCCAAGATGGCGCCCGAGTAGGCAGCCGTCAGCAAGTGCTCTCATGAGCCTTGCTTTCTTTGTTGTTTTTGTGTTTTCTTTTATCACCTTGTGCTGTTGTGCGTCGTGTGGAATGGATACGGATTGTTTTTCAGCATTTTTGGCCACGACATTCATCAAGGAGGAGACTGTGCTGAGCGGTGGCGCCTTTTCGGCAGCATGAATATGCCAGTACTGTTTTTGAATGGGAGGAATGTCTGTGTCATTCGACTGTCATCGCTGGACACCACAGGGGCCATTGTGCGTTTTTGCGCTGTAATGGGCAGCATCTTCACAGCCCCACTTTGTTCAGTGGAAGGTCGGTGCTGCTGGACAGTCTGCGGCTGGATGGATACATGGCTTGAGGAGCCCGCGATAAGAAGAAAGGAGCGTCAGCACAGAGCGCCGATGCGGATGTGGAATTGTCACGGCTTGGAATTGAAGCAGATTTATATGGGACAGGAAATGTGAGACAATCTCTTTTTGTCAATGGATGCTACAGCTGCGTGTTTGCTTTCAACATTTAGCTTGTAGTTGACGTGCACATTCCACCATGATGTCCCTGATCCACTGGTGAAAAGATGCTTTGATCCTCTCCTCTTTCATCTAGAACTGCTTTATGTAACAAGATAGTGTAGATAGTATAGAAAGTGCTAAAGAATGAATGACTCTGTGTCTTTGTGTTGTCATATTATTTGTTTTTTTTTGTTCTTTTGACTTCAAGACGGCGCCGCGAGAGTGGCTGGCTTTCCAGCAGCTCATGTATTTAGTTTTTCTACTTTCATTCCTTTAATCACTTTGCTGCTGTGAAATGTAAATTTCTCCACTGCAAGACTAATAAAGGCAAATCCAATCCAATCCAATCCATTATGTTCACTCAACGTAACAAAGCAACAGTTATGACACAACTAGACGTGTTTGGGATACGCAGATCTTTTCAGCCTCAAAGCTTTTAGTGATCACTCTCATCTACTCTTTACACTTTGGCCAAAAAATGTGGCCCTTCTTTGTCCTTTTTTGGAGTGGTTAGCATCTCTTGGTGAAACTTGGTATACTTTTGTTTATCTGTCTGAAAACAAGACATTGTCATATACCTTCACTCTTGCTTCATTGGCGTTATTTCTACAGACAGATTGATTTGTATGTTCTTCAGCGCTTTGCAATTTGGAATCAACGACTGCCATTTTTTTTAACCCATTTCTTGTACATTACTGAATGTTTTTTTTTTTGTTGCTCTACTGGACACTCATGAAACGGTGGTTGAAAGTGTACTGGCTCAGGACAATATTATATATAGCTACAGTATATGTTATGATTGGATTTTAAGCTTCTCTGCTTTATGGGCGAATTGCACATAGAATGAACTGTGGTCACATTTCATTTGCATTACACTTGATCTAAACGTTGCTCCATCTTAACTCAGTCACTGCCAGACGTGCAAAAATTTGTCCACTCCAGTGCAAGGGTTTTTGTCATTGTCACTCGAATTCCAGGTCCAACAGAATATTGAGTTGTAAGACTACATAAACATTCAATGCAGCATAAAAAAAGTTAATTCCTAAATTCTATGGGTATCGAGTTATATGACCTTGAAATGAGGGTGGCTGTCCAAAATACAATGCAAGATATACATATTGGTTTGTATCGCGCTTTAAAAGCTGAAACTGGAACAAAGCACTAACATGGAAGAAAAGGGAAATGCTGTCCCCTTTGTGGAAGGGAAAATACATTGCCAGAGACCATGGCCAGCGCTTTATCTGCACCAAAACAAGAAAAAACAAAACATGAATCACACTCAACGTCATTCGCGAATAAATTTGTAAATGGCAGTGTAAGTATATTGCACTTACAACTTACCAACCCAAACGCTCTAATTTAGGACGTCTTGTACTTTGTACGTCGAACGTTACCGCACATTGCTCTGATGTAGCAATCTGTAATATGACCCCTCAAAAAAAAGACAGAAGTGTCAAGTTGATTTGTGTCACTCAAGCTGCCTGTGACTACAACGCCGTTGGTGTCTCAGTTTGTGATGCATTTCAGCATCTGTGGGTGTTTTTTTTGGTTTACACGGTTTCTGTTAGTTCAAGTTTTATCTGTGAGCACTATGCAGTTCTTGGTGAATCTGTCCCAGAGTGTCAAGAATTGTCTCGAGGTAAATAAAAATAATAATGACGAAATACGAGCATTTATTAATTGAGAAAAAAAATCATTAAAAAGGGGGAGGAGGAACGCTTAAAATAAAGAAATTCTTTACAAATGCATGTGGACATTTTATATTGGCATAATCTATGTTGATATGTGTCATCTGAGCCAAGTGTGTTTTTTTTCATTCGGTCAACAAGCTATCAGAAACAGAGTAGTGAGACAGAAAGAAAAAGAGAAAAATCTTTCATCAATCTTAATCTAATCTTTCAAAGGTTTTTACATATAAGAGAACCACAGCATTTTACAGGACAACGTATTTACAACTTCTTCTATCCATCAACTTGACATTGATTTTTTTCACAATATTCAATCCACCACTTTTTGCACCGTTTAAATATCTTCAGCATCATTTAAAGTCCAGGGTAATAAAAAAGGCATCGTGTGCATATCATATATCAATATTTAATAATAAGTCTTAAATGTTACAGGTAGTAAATGGATTGCCAATAATTAGAAATTACACACAATTTACAATAATTTCTAGTATGATTGCCTTATTTATTACTAAGGCAATAATCATTAGGAAGACAACCTGATGTGTATTGAGCTAATAAATCTTTTTGAGGATTCACAGATGGCAAAAAAGTGACCACATGACAATACAAGAGAAGGGAAAAAAAGTTAATGAACATGATTATTCCAGACTATCTGTGCATTATAGATAACCGTCAGCCAAAGATTAGAATGGAGAAAAAAATGCATTTTCTTCAAAACGTTCAATTTTGGTGTTCCTTTTTTGCCCAGTCTTGCCATCCGCCCGGGTAATGCTGAACACTGGAATAGGGGACAGAAACTGTGAGTGGGGGGTGTCACGGGTTACACGCACATGTGTGTGTGTGTGTGTGTGTGTGTATATATATATATATATATATATATATATATAGTGCGATCTATATGTAATATGTGGAGGGGATTAAACATTCTAATGGCTTCCCCAAACCATAACTACAATGTGGCCCTCGGCAAAAAATGACTTTGACACCACTGCTTTAGATAGTACAGTAGTCATACTGTGTTGGCATTTGTGAACAACTACTTGACAATGGGAATTATGACCATAGGATATTACGTTCCTACAATTGCTCCCTGTCACCTTGTGTCGTTAATAAAATATTGTGTTTGTTGTACGTGACTGTTGTAACAGTTTAAATCAAAAGGTCAATTTCTGAGCAATGCATTTGAATTACAATGTCTTACCTTTAATCATAAGATTTGGATATTTTTATAGATGAGTAAATAGCCAAGCAAGCATGATGGAGAAGATTAACATGTTCCTAAAATAATCACAATGTTTCAATTGAGATTATGGTGCAAGATAAGATCAATAACGTGTAACCTCCTTGTTCCAATAACGATTTCAGGTTCCAAAGAGTCACACACAGTTTCCAACAACATCCAAATTGTCGAGAATTCTACAACACAACTTTGAAGGCTTACTCTTTGTATCCAAGTTCGGAGGCCATGTCAAGTGCATTCTTGCTCCTAATGCCTGCCAGACAGGTGAACACAATGTTGTCTATCTTCTGGGGTATCTCACCACCATACTTCTCATTGAACTCTTCAGGATCGAGCTGTAGAGCTGTGTTCACCTGGCCCACTGCGATCACGACAATACACAAAAGTTATTCTCAGCATATGGCAACTGATGGAATGACAACCTAAAAATTGGTGGTAAAACAATTTTGAGTGGGCATAGGTTTGGAATAGACTATGGTTGCGATTTGACTTGTGCACAAATCTGACGAAATCCAGTAGAGTGAAATGGTTAACATCTCTAGTTAGACTTATTTTCCGGTCTACATCATAACACCTGATATAAACACAAGCGGTCCTTCAGCGTCTGGATCTAGAATCCAGAGCCCATGTGATCAAGGAAAACATGCTCTTATTTGAGGTTGAATTTATGCAACTCAAGTATTTAAAATAAATCGGTCATATTTTAAAGGACAACCGACACCATTTTTTTGTTTCCCAACTGACATCAGAAAAACGTTTTCCAGCATCTAAAATACCTAAAACACGCAGGCTGATTTTGTAGTCAAATGCCACCAATAAAAATGACTTCAAGTGTCCAAAATCTTACTACAAATCAGCTCGAAACTGGGGATTTTCAGAAAGTCCCACCCCCAGTTCATGACGTCACGCCAAGTCGTCTTGCCTTGCTCAAGAAACAAAATAATGGGCTCAGATTCAGAGAAGATGCTTTCTTGTGACTCATCCAGTTATGAATATGATTAAAATAATTCTGAAGAGGAAAGCAGAAATGTTTGCAATCGATTAAAGGAGTCCTCCCATAGCAATTCGAGCCGTCAATGACAGCAATGTAGTGTCCCAGAAAGTGCAAAAGATGGCGCCCATAATGTAAATTGTAATGCATGTAAATTTCTCCACTGCGAGATTAATAAAGGCAAATCCAATCCAATCCAAGCTCCGTTGGAAGTAGTCTTAGGGCAACACACAACGATTCACCATCGCGTTATTTATTTGTTTTCCTTCTAATTTTGCCATCAACACAGATCAACACGAAATTTTCAGACCAAACAAAGTCCCGCAAAATGCATTGTGTCGCTTTTTCGGTCAGGGGCGTTCCAAATGTGACGTCACATAGTGGATCGTCATCAACTGGAAAACAAGACTTCCTGAATATTCAGCGCAAGTCTTAAAACGTAGAATATAGCTATATGCGGTGGAATCTTTGTAAAATACGCTCAGTAGAAGTTATTTGAAGCCATTTTACAAAATACGGACACAACTTGTCCAGAGACGTCGGTTGTCCTTTAAAAGACAACCGTCCCTATGTCACTGAAGGAACGCCCCTGACCGAAAAAAGGACACATTGTAGCAGTCCTTCCATCACGTCAATGCATTTTGCTGTACTTTGGTCTGAAAACGTCATGTAGGACCAAAAAGAGCCAGAAGAGGGCGACAAAGCTCCATGTAAGGAATTAATCAGCCTGTGGAAACGCGCTGATTAATTCCTTACACTGCTTTGTCGCCATTTTCCTGCCTTTTTTGGGTGCGACATTTCCCACCCCTGATGCCTCAAAATGACACGGAATAAATTCTTTAATCGATTGCAAACATTTATGCTTTCTTCTTCAGAAATATGAGAATCATATTCATAACTGGATAAGTCAAAAGAAAGCATCTTCTCCGAATCTGTAGCCATTGTTTTGATTCTCGAGCAAGGCAAGACGTCTTGCCGTGACACCACGAACATGAGGCGGGACCTTCTGAAACTGGCCACTTCCGGTTTCAAATTGAAGTACTGTTTAGACACCTTAAGTCATTTTTAGTGGTGTTTTGCATTTGACTAAAAATATCATACTGCGTGTTTTGGGTATTTTAGATGCTATAAAACGTTTTTCTGATGTCAATTAGGAAACAAAAAAGTGACGTCGGTTGTCCTTTAAGCTTTCTAGACGAGCTTCATGTTTACATCGTAACAAACATGGTGCAGCTCAGCCTATGGCTAGAAATGTTTTGGCTCTGTATAAGCATTTGACATACAGACGTTAACTCAAGTATTGCATTTTTATATGTGCTTCTTCTTCTTCTTTTCGACTTTTCCCATTCGTAACCTCTACATGTTAAGATCAAATAAATAAAATGTTCCATTGTATATGTTAAATTATGTGATATTTTGAATGAGAGGCATGTTCAAATTTTAGCTACACTTGTAAGCATATGCACAGAAAAGTGTCGATGGAAGGGGGAAAGAGCGCCACATAAAATTTCGTCTTGAGCGCCATGTTGTGGCTTGAATCCATAGGACCATTCATGGTCCAGGCTTCTATTACAAATAAGTTAAATTATGGGAATAGAACACTTACAGGGAATGTTAATTGAGCCGGGGATGGAGCCGTATTCTCTGAGCTCCCATGGCTCTCTGACATCGATAATGACAGACTTGCCACCAACCAAGAGCTTCTTCAACTGCTCAAAAGTGACATCTGAGCTCGGTGGACCCGAACTGAATCTGCGGCAACCCAGCCACAACTCTGGAGCTGAAGGACAAACAAACAACTTGCCACATATTGGAAATGTGTGAGACAAAATTATTTATTTATTTTTTGTCATGTCAGGGACAGTCAGAAGCACAATGTTAAAAAAAAGATTCGCCACAATTAATTTGAATCTTATGGGCATTTACTGGTAACTCATTTCTCCCCATAGACGTACACTAGAGAAAAAAGCTAGGATAAAAAGACAACCAATCAAAACCAAAATTAATGACCACGTGGTCATCTGTGTTCAAAACAATCTCTGAGAACATAAAACCAATCGCCAGAAAAGTTTGGATTTTATGGACATGAAGTGTTTTCCTATTCTGCACATGATTTGATGATGGAAAACTATGACCAATTGCCACAAAAATTCACATGGACTTTACTAACTATGCCCGCATCAATGAAAACATTAATATTTTCATTGATGCGGGCATAGTTAGTAAAACGATCGCACCAATATTTAAGTTTTATAGCCATGTTTCTCTCAACATGTGCACAATCGATCTCAATGAGGAAAACGCTGCATGTTCATCCATCATCTTTCTGCACTGGTTTATCCTCACAAGGGTCACAAAGGTATGGAGCCTATCCCAACTGTCTTCAGGCAGTCGGCAGAGGATACTCTGAAAAGGATAACAGCCAATTGCACGACACACAAAAGATGAAAATACCTACACCTGCACGATCAGTCAGACATAGGGTCCAATTTGGAGTGTCCAATCTCCATGCCATGCATGTTTTGTGATGTGGGAGGAAACCGGAGTACCAAGACAAAACCCATGCAGGCAAGGGGAGAACATGCAAACCACAGACAGCAAGGCCAGAGTTGAATGCACGACCTATGCACTCTGAGGTTGATGCCCTAACACTGGACCACAGGGTAGCTCAATATCGGTTTTCACCCCAAAAAGTATCATTGCCGATGCCTTCGATGAAAAGGTTTCTTCAGCCGTCATCTTTACTGTTTTGAAGGTGTCGGACGTTTCGCTTCTTATCCAATAAATTTTGTCAGCAAACTAAAGTCTTACTGGTAGTTTAGGCCCTATATATACAGTAAAGTCTCGTTATATCGATATTCAAGAGAGTCCGAAAAAATATCGATATAACCGGGACTATCGATATATCCGACTCTGTTTGCATGTAATTTTCTCCGTGCGTGCATAGAAATAGTATCGATATAACCGGGACTATCGATATATCCGATATCGATATAACGAGACTTTACTGTATATACATTTTCCGTACCGCTTATTCCTCATTAGGGTCCCGAGGGGTGCTGAAGCCTATCTCAGCTGTCTTCGGGCACGAGGCGGGGGACACCCTGAATTGGTTGCCAGCCAATCGCAGGGCACACAAAGACGAACCACAATCACTCTCACATTCACACCTAGGGACAATTTGGAGTTGTCAATCTGCCTGCCATGCAGGCAGATTGACAACAGATTGACAACTATATATGACCTAAACTACCAGTAAGACTTTAGTTTGCTGACGAAGTTTCTTGGATAAGAAGCGAAATGTCCGACACCTTCAAAGAAGTACAGATGACGGCTGAAGAAACCTTTTCATCGATGGACCACTCCTATACGACTGAGAGCTTACACAGACGTATTGCCAATGCCTACTTACTCCCAAAAAATGCTGTTTTCCTTCTCATATGTGATTGGGTAGCAGTGACGTGCAGTCAGGGGAGGCAGGTGAGGCAGTGCCTCACCTGTCATCATGGAAAGCTGGCAACATGGATTGCGCAATCACTATGCTTACTATGCTGGCTTGCTCTGCAGTGAGACCGCATTGCTGTCCTTCTGCATATCGCTATTAAAGCGTTCAAACACGTTTAGTATATGAACTAAATTTGTACAGTTTAGCTGGTGTATATAATGTAGAGTCATTGTAAATTATAATCACTGTACTATAGTGTTCATTTTGTTTTATTTTTATCAAAACGCTGTGCGTAGGTGAGGCAAACAGTTCTCCCGCCTCATGACAGGGGGCGCTTGTGATTCCAGAGATACTTCCGACTCCACGTCTGCAGAATAATAGAATTGGAGACAGAAAGCTACAGAAAACAGTGAGCAAGTAAGGTGCAACTCTGCAGTCATATTTTTCGTGTTGCTTGGCCTCACTTTTAGAATGGAGGATTACATATCTAAATTGAAAGAATTTTCTAAACTGGACTTTCAATCGAAGCAGGAGGTAATAATTAAAGGAAGACCAACACCGGAGCTAAAAGGTTTGCTTCAGACAACGGGACACAATAATCGCTCTTTTCAGGCGGACTGGTACACACGAAAAGGCTGGCTGTGTGGATGTCCAGCAAGAAAGCGCCTTTTCTGCTTTTCCTGCCTTCTGTTCTCAACTTGTGACAATGTCTGGACTCAAATGGGATATTGCGACCTGAAAAATTTACAACGGAGCCTCATCAAAAATGAGCGAAGACTCAACATCAGCATTCACAATGCTAAGGTAAAGGAGAACCGGGAGATTTTAAAAGATCTCATCAATGCCACCTGCTTCCTTGCCAAACAACAGCTGGCATTTCGTGGAAATGAAAGTAAAGGCTCTGCTAATCGTGGCAACTATGTTGAACTATTACATGCTTTCGCTGAGAAAGATGACAGGCTAGCGAGTCATTTTGGGACATCCACTGTATTTTCTAGCCTGTGAAACAGAATACAGAACGATTTAATTGAAGCAGTTGGTGATGTCATTAGAAATGACATTAAAAAGGAGATCGGTGGAGCTCCATTTGTTGCTGTAGAAGTAGACGAGATTGTCATTCTCAGCACTGAAAACATACAGTCGGAACACGACTGATCAAGGACGACTTTCTTCACTGGCAGTGATCTCCGTTGAGACAGAGAGACTTTTAAAACTGAAGAAAGATAAGGAAGGCTTCTACAAAGAAGTTATCGATGCCTTTCTTCAGAAGGAGCGGCGCATGGACTTCATTTACAAGTAAAGGTAACACGATAAAAACGTTTTTTTAATTATTTTTTTCTATGCTACAGTTTGTATATATAAAGAATGCTGACATGAAATTTTAAACAAAATACGTTAACTGTTGCCAATCAAATGGTGAATAAACTACTCAGTAGAGTTCATATGTTTGTAAATCTGACTATGATGACATCAGTGCCTCACCAGCCATTAACCTCACCGCACGTCACTGTTGGGTAGCATGTGTGGAAGGAAACCTCAATACCCAGAGAAAACCCACACAAGTACTCGGAGAATATGCACGCAGGTTGGCCAGAGCCGAAATTAAAAAAAGAACCTCTGCACTATGAGGTCACTTCTCCAATAACTGGAGCCAAACTAATGAATAATCCAAATTATTGAGGCAACAGTGTCCCTATTTCTGGATATAAATGTGAGAATGTGTAGAGGTCTGCACATGAATCTAGCCGGCAGTTGGTCGTAGTGTTCGAACATTGACTCGAGTTTAAGATTTTTTACATGCACTTTCATCCTTTTTTAGACTGTCCTCCGTCGACAACATATAACAGGACACTCACTTGTGTTAAGACCTTGAGTGTTGATAACTCCTCCCAGGGGGATTCTCCTGCTTGGGACCAAGGCACGATGGTAGAAGTTACTGTCCCGCAATAGCCGTGGGACGACTCTGGAAAAGGTCATATAAACTCGGAGAGCCATATGCAATAAGCAGCGTCAATAAAAGAGAGGAATTACTCTTACAAAACGTAACCACTTGACTAACTGCAAGCTGAGCATGCGCATTCGAGCAGAGTACGAATCGCGTAGAGGACCAAAGAGACTTTGTTGGAAAAAGAAGAGCGCGACTGACAATATTGCTAATGCAATTAAAGTTTAAACCATAAACAACAACAATTTTAATTTATTACCCACTTGAGTAGCTACATTATATAAAAAAATATCTGAAGATGGAAATGACTCAAATAAAATGATAGTGTTACTCGGGACAGACGCTGCATTTCTCCACACGTGACTCGTAACTAGGAATCATCTGACGAGTTGGCGTTTGAATGAGATCCTCGTCAATTCTTTCTTTATTTTTGTGTCCATTCTACAAACCTTTAAATTGTGAGACGGTCAAACGACTTTCACCGACTCGGTCACTTTTCCGACGATAATGAAGGCAACACGACAGATTGCCATACTGCTTCCGACTGCGTCACTGGTTTGTTTGGGTTGCTGGTTGATGCTACAAACAGCGGCGGCATTTATTCGAGTTCAACCGCGGTGTCTTGTTTACGTCTTATCCCACGCGTTCGACTTTAGTTCCCAATGCATTGTTTCCGATCATATAGACAGAAAACAGTTGTGTTAATTGCATTATTTGTGGCGGAAGCTTTTGGCTAGCATATTTGCTACCCAACGACAGTGAGCATCACTGGTCTTGGCACGCACTATCCATCTTTGGGACACAAAAAGTAAACAGGTGAGTTCCTTAAAACTTTGTTCTCATGAATCTTCAGTTTCATAAGCAAAGAGTTGCGTCGTACAACGAGGGCAACATCCATCCATCCATCCATGTTCTGCCGCTTATCCGGGGTCGGGTCGCGGGGGCAGCAGCTTCAATAGGGCAGCCCAAACTTCCCTCTCCCCAGACACTTCTTCGAGCTCGTTCTGGCGGACCCCGAGACGTTCCCAGGCCAGAGATGCTATACTGAGGCCACCAAAACGGAAACCTTCAATGCTTCGGCTGCACATAGAAATTCTGTCCATAAAGGTTCTGAACAGAATTGGTGACAAAGGGCAACCTTGTCGGAGCCCAACCCTCACTGGAAACGATTCAGACTTACTGCCGGCACTCCTGAACCCCATACTCCGGAAGCACCCTCAAATGCTTTCTCCAAGTCCACAAAGCACATGTAGACTGGTTGGGCGAATTCCCATGCACCCTCGAGGACCCTGCTAAGGGTGTAGAGCTGGTCCACTGTTCCACGGCCGGGATGAAAACCGCACTGCTCCTCCTCAATCTGAGGCTCGACTTCCCGACAGATCCGCCCCTCGAGAACCCCTGAATACACCTTTCCAGGGAGGCTGAAGAGTGTGATCCTTCTGTAGTTGGAACACACCCTCTGGTCCCCCTTTTTAAAAAGGGGGACCACCACCCCGGTTTGCCAATCCAGAGGCACTCTCCCCGATGACCACGCAATGTTGCAGAGGCGTGTCAGCCAAGACAGCCCCACAACATCCATCTCATCCACCCCTGGGGCCTTGCCACCGAGGAGCTTTTTAACCACATCGGTGACTTCAACCACAGAGATCGGAGAGCTCATCTCAGAGTCCCCAGACACTGCTTCCTCCAAGGAAAGCATGTTGGTGGAGTTGAGGAGGTCTTCGAAGTACTCTGCCCACTGGTTCACGACGTCCCGAGTCGAGCTCAGCAGCACCCCATCCTCACTGTACACAGTGTTAGTGGTGCACTGCTTTCCCGTCCTGAGACACCGGATGGTGGACAAGAATTTCCTTGAAGCGGTCCGGAAGTCAGCTTCCATGGCCTCACCGAACTGTTCCCATGCCCAAGTTTTTGCCTCGGGGACCACCAAGGCTGCATTCCGCTTGGCTAATCAATACCTGTCAGCTGTCTCAGGGGTCCCACAGGCCATATAGACCCTGTAATTCCATTCCAAATAGAGGACTCCGGTTCTTTGTACAGATGGCTAATTCTTTAATGTGATCTCACACCACCTTCACCTTCACCACCACCGTCGATCTACAAGCAAGTATAAAAATATAGCTGTTATTTACACACAAACATTTGGACCCCACATTAATGAAATAAAACGTATGCAACAAAATCGTACAAAACACTTTGCCCGCTCTCTGTCCGAAATAAAAGTTTTTGGTCTTTGTTCTTTTGTCTTTTCCTTGCTAAACAGTAAAGCGATAAAGCATGTCGATCCTCGCCGTCTTCTCAGTAAAATGAAACTTAAATAACGAAGAACGAGAAGTAAATCTTTACAGGAAGTGACAACAGCCCAACACAATGTTAAGAAAATAAAGCACAGCCATCTGCTGGTCAACTATGGGATAGCAGTCATAAACAAATGCATCAGCTGCAGTTACAGACCCGATAGGACTCCTTCAGCTTGACGGCATCCCTTATTCCTTACCCAAAGGCGGAGGGAAGCAATCCTTTCGTCTACCAGGGTGAATCCCAACGTACAGGCGGCGAGCCGGGGGGGCAATAAGTATGCCGTCACCTGTTCTACGCCGCTCACCGTGGGCAACTCCAGAGTTGAAGAGAGTCCAACTCCTCTCGAGAGGGCTGGTACCAGAAACCAGGGTGTGTGTGGAAGGAAGCCCAACTATATCTGGTCGGAACTTTTCAACCTTGTACACCAGCTCGGGCTCTTTCCCTGCTCGAGTGGTTACATTCCACGTCCCAAGAGCTAGCTTCTGCTGCCAAGGATCGGACCGCCAGGGTCCCCGCCTTTGGCTGCTGCCCAACTCACAATGAACCCGACCCCTCTGGCCCCTCCCATGGGTGGTGAGCCCTTGAGAAGGGGGACCCACGTTTCCTCTTCGGGCATAGCCCGACCGAGCCCCATGGGTGTCGGCCCGGCCGCCAGGCGCTCGCCAACGAGCCCCATCTCCAGGCCTGGCTCCAGAGAGGGGCCCCGGTGACCCGCGTCCGGGCAAGGGAGAACCAAATCCATTTATGTTTCTCTTCATATGGGGTCTTTTGAGTCGTACTTTGTCTGGTCCTTCAACAAGGACCTGTTTGCCTTGGGTGAACCTGCCAGGGGCATAAAGCCCCAGACAATTTAGCTCCTCGGATCATTGGGACACACAAACCCCTCCTCCGCGGTAAGGCGACGGCTCATGGAGAGGATGAGGGCAACAATGTTGGTGATATGTTTTTTTTAAAACTCGTACAAGGCTCATTTTTTGATTATTTGAAATGTAACTCAGAACAAGACCTAATTTTTAACTTGTTTTTGTGCTTTTTGTTATCTTCATATAATAAATATAAATTCTATAACACGCACTGCAAATACAGTCGAGTTCAGTTTAATTTTAACTGCTAATTAGGATCACCCGGTGCTGTTTTTTTTTTCTGAATCACTTGGTGAATGCAACAAATTAAGTTTGTGTTTTTTATTTTTATTTTTATGTGTTCATGGATTTAATATAAATGTTCTTTAATTCTATTTCATTGAAATATTTTAGATTCATCGTTCGTATGTTTAAAGGATTTGAACTGTATGAGACGGTTGCAAGGGGGCCGCAACCTAAAGCGGATCGGAAAAGGAGGGATGGATGTTTTTGCTATGTATAAATGGTCACTGTCTTTGGCGCTTTGGCGCTTTGGCGCTGTCAAGCGCAATCCACTCCCCAATATCCTAATCCTTTTTTTGTCATATCGAACCTGTAGTTGAAATGATTACATTGATGTTATACAAATGCTTATTAACTTCTTATTCAAGTTGCTAGTTGCTTTCTTTTTCCTCCTGACAAATATTTATTGGATTCTATCTCTAAAGATGGAGGACACTGATTTCCTGTGGCGACCCCTTGAAGGGAAAAGCCGAAAGGAAAAGAAGATTTGTGATTGTATTTTATTTATTATAGTAATTATGCTTGTCTGTGACTGTAAAGTGTCCTTGAGAGCTTTGAAAGGCGCTTAAAATGTAATTTATTATTATTATTATTATTATTGTTATTGTGATTATTGTTATTATTATTGTTATTGTGATTATTATTATTCAGATTTGCGGGCACCAAATATAGCAACAAAGTCACAAGTGCTTTCACACTGACTACTTTTTAAAATCAGCTCCACTCTGCTTGCACCCATGATGTCAGCAACACATGTTCATGGGGAATACACTTTGAACTGTGGAAAAATGTATCATAAAAACCATCCTGGCTTGCAATACTCTATAAATTTTAGTGCAATTTAGTGCCATTTGCTTATTTTATATTATGTATATCTTAACCTGCAGAGTTCCAAATGCGTCTTAAGGAGCCCCTGCCCCTGACAACCGCTAATATGACTAAGCGGACAAATAAACCCCGAAAATCTCGAGATGATGAATCATCAGATGAAGTCACTGGTAAGTCACTTCATTACAAATTTGATGTTCCTTTTTTTGTTTGTTGTTTGTTTATTTCTTCAAACAACTGAACATTGGCGATGCTTATTCTACTGATTATGGTTTTTGGATACAAAATGTAATGAATATTTGATATATGCAATAAAAAAACATTCTAAAAACTAATGAATAATTTTTATCATCAATTGGTTGATATCTGTACTGTTTATATATGTGTATGTATATGTATGTATGTGTATATACATACATGTATGTATATATATACGAATACAAATTCTCAAAAAAAGACTTTATCAACATCGCAGGGATAATACAAGTGGGCCTCAATCGGCAGTACATTTGCACCTAAAAGCTAGCAACCACTCATTTGACGACAATGAAGTTAAAATATTAGCGAAAGAACATAGATGGTTTGAAAGGGCGGTAAAAGAAATGATTCTTATAAAACAACAAAATCATTAAACCGGTCTGGTGGGGTGAGGTTCAATTTGGATCGTTCATACAATAGCCTGCTTAGGCAAAACAGGTTAGGCAACATTCGTAATGCTGATGAGGTGATACCGGTGGGAGTGGGGGAAATGGGCCAGTCGTTAGTCAGGAATGTAGGAACAATCAGTGGGGCCACAGGGAGTGGTCCTCTGCTCCCCCCATCCTGAGAGTAGGGACCTATCATAGCTGTGTCCGTCGCCGCCATGGCTGGACATTAGGGATATATAAATAGGGCCGATACGACCAGTCAGACTTTAGTTCGCTGACGAAGCCTCTTGGATAGGAGGCGAAACGTCCGAAACCTTCAAATTTGTACAGATGACGGCTGAAGAAACCTTCTCATCGATGGACCACTCCTGTACGACTGAGAGCTTACACAGACATATATACGAATGTAAAATAATAAAAAAAAATCCTCGTCTCACCCCCCATGGGTGGTGTCTGTCCCCCTTTTATAGCTCAGGCCCTCTACCAGAGGCTGGAAGGTTGAGGGTTCTGCGCAGTATCCGTGCTGTTCCCAGCACTGCGCATTTCTGGACCAAAATATCCGATGTTGTTCCCGGGATCTGTTGCAACCACTCGTCGAGTTTGGGGATCACTGCCCCGAGTGCTCCGACCACCACAGGCACGACTGTCACTTTTACCTTTCAGGCTCTCTCCAGCTCCTCTCTGAGCCCTTGGTACTTCTCGATTTTTCACTTGTTCCTTCTTTCTGATGTTTCCATCACTCGGGACCGCTACATCCACGACAACGGCTTTCCTTTGCCCTTTATCTAGGACCACAATATCTGTTTGGTTGGCCATTACCATCTTGTCAGTCCGTATCGGGAAGTCCCACAGGATCTTTGCTCGGTCATTCTCTACTACCTTGGGAGGCGTTACTCATTTTGGGGTTTCCAGTCCATACTCCGCACAGATGTTTCGGTAGACTATGCCAGCCACCTGGTTATGGCGTTCCATGTAGGCTTTCCCTGCCAGCATCTTACACCCTGCAGTTATGTGTTGGATTGTCTCAGGTGCTTACTTGCACAACCTACACCTTGGGTCTTGCCTGGTGTGGTATATGTGTGCCTCTATGGCTCTGGTGTTCAGGGCCTGCTCTTGAGCAGCCAGGATGAGTGCCTCTGTGCTGTCCTTTAGGCCACTTCAGTTATGGTTCGGTGGTACATCCCGTGTAGGGGCATTCCTCCCATGATTGTCCCTCTTGCAGCACCTCCGTTGGAGCCTTCTCTTTGATGTATTCATGGAGCTTGGATGTTTCATCCTAGACAGTGGCTCTCATACGCACTCGTCCCTGGCCTCCTTCATTACGGCTTGTGTACAGTCTCAGGGTGCTGGATTTGGGATGGGACCTTCCATGCATGGTGAGGAGTTTTCGGGTTATAACATCCGTGGTCTGAATCTCTTCCTTTGGCCACCGTATTATTCCTGCAGGGTGTCTGATCACTGGCAGGGCATAGCTGTTTATTGCCCGGGTCTTGTTCTTGCCATTGAGCTGGCTTGCCATTGAGCTGACTTGCCTCACCCGCTGGAGGTATTTGGTCGTAGCCGCTTTCCTTGTTGCTAGTTCGAGGTTGCCATTGGCCTGTGGTATACTGAGGTACTTGTAGCTGTTTTCAATGTCTGCTATTGTTCCTTCAGAGAGTGAGACCCCTTCAGTGTGGACTACCTTGCCCCTCTTAGTCACGATCCGACTACATTTCTCCAGCCCGAATGACATCCCGATGTCACTGCTGTAGATCCTGGTTGTGTGGATCTGGGAGTCTATGTCCCTTTCGCTCTTAGCATACAGCTTTATGTCATCCATGGAGAGGAGGTGACTGATTGTAGCTCCATTTCTGAGGCGGTATCCATAGCCTGTTTTGGCGATTATTTGGCTGAGGGGGTTCAGTCCTATGCAGAACAGCAGTGGTGAGAGTGCATCACGCCGGTATATTCCACATTTGATGGACACTTGCGTTAGTGGCTTGCCATTGGCTTCAACTGTGGTTTTTCACATCCTCATCGAGTTTGCAACGAAGGCTTTCAGGGTGCTGTTGACCTTATACAACCCCAAGCATTCAGTGATCCATGTGTGTGGCATCGAGTCATATGCTTTCTTGTAATCAATCCAGGCTGTGCACAGGTTGGTATGTCGGGACCTGCAGTCTTGAGCGACTGTTCTGTCAACCAGCAGCTGATGTTTGGCACCTCTAGTATCTACCAATGCCTTTCTGTGCTTTGGTCATGTATTGATCCATGTGTCCACTTATCTTAGCCGCAATGATGCCTGACATGAGCTTCCATGTTGTGGAGAGACAGGTTATTGGCTGATAGTTGGAAGGAACTGCACCCTTTGTGGAATCTTTCATGGTCAGGATTGTTTGCCCTTCGGTAAGCCATCCTGGGTGAGTCCCATCCATCAGCAACTGGTTCATTTGTGCTGCTAGGCGCTCGTGGAGAGCTGTGAGTTTCTTTAGCCAGTAGGTGTGGACCATATCTGGTGCCGTCCAGTTTTTCATACCTGATACTCTTTCTTGTATGGTAACTGAGTTCTGGTCAGGGAGGTTGCTGTGCTCCTCTTTCAAAATCACCAGCCATTGTACACTGCTGCTATATGTGACCTCCTTCTCCCAAATGCCTTTCCAGTATCTTTCAGTTTCCAACCTTGGAGTGTCTGCTCTGCTGTTAGAACCCTGCCACTGACTGTACACTTTCACATGTTGTGTTGCGAACAGCCTGTTTATTCTTCTGGCCTCATTCTCTTTCGTGTACCTCTTTAGGCAACCGGACAAGGCCTGGAGCCTTTGTTTGGCAGTTTCTAGTGCTTCAGGTATGGTTATCTGCATGTACCTCTTGGGTATTGGCCTTTTATTCACACCTCTCTGGGTCTCCGTCAATTGACTCACATCTTTTCCATGGTGGGTAACGAATCTCGTGGCTCTCACAGTTGCTCTTGTAGCCAAGCATCTCTAGGATCACTGATGCTGAAGCGTATATCAGCTCATTGGTTTCCGTGATCGTTCCGGTCGGGATCGTTGTCAGTGCTGCATTCACAGTTTCAATGAGACTTTCAGGTGGTACTTCACATAGCCGTTGTAATCGGTTTCTTGGTTGACCAGTTTTCATTCTTGCCATGATCTTATCTCTCAGGTCAGTTGCTGCTTTGCTCAGCATTTAAGTTATTGGGGCTGGCTTCCCAATCTCATAATTCATTGGGGCTTGCCTCCCAATCTCTGGTCTGACCTCTTCCTCTGATGTGGCAGCCTGGGGCCCCTCACCTCGGAATTTGTGTTGTACCTCATCAATCTCAAGTTGTGATAGCAATTGCCGTTTGTGGATATCAGAACACTGAGCTACTAGTTGTTTCGTGGTCAACCGTGACTGTGGGTTTCGAAGTAACCATTCAGTCCCCATTCTCCGCATGTAACCCCTCTGACTAGGGTTGCTTGAGTAGTAGCATTCCAACAGAACCATGTTATCGCATCTCGTCCATCTCCGCTTTGTTCCAGTAGCCCATTTTTCATCAAGGTACTCTGGTTCCCCAGCACCTGATGCAGACCTTGTTTGGTCGGGCGACGACTGAGCCGGCATGTCATTCGATTTATTGTCTCTCATTAGCGTGCTCATTTTTCTCTGGCCCAAGCGGGATTCGAACCCTCGTCTCCGATGCTTTATCAACTGAGCTATCCAGCCGCTATAATACAGTAAAGTCTCGTTATATCGATATCGGATATATCGATAGTCCCGGTTATATCGATACTATTTCTATGCACGCACGGAGAAAATTACATGCAAACAGGGTCGGATATATCGATAGTCCCGGTTATATCGATATTTTTTCGGACTCCCTTGAATATCGATATAACGAGACTTTACTGTATATACATATATATACATATATACATATATACATATACATATATACACACACACACATATATATATATATATATACACACACACACACACACAGTGGTACCTCGGTTCTCGAACAAATCGAAGTGTTCGAACAAAATATTCGAGATATTCTTGCTTCGTAGTTCGAACACCAATATGACAATACGACGTGTGAGTGCGTACGCGAGGGTGGGGTGCTGAGCGGTGTACGGGTGTATCGCTCTCTCCGTGACCAACTGTTGTCGCTTGCGGACGTGCTGCGTTTTGCTCTAGCATTTAATATAGGTGTACGAAGAATTTTAGCCCCTAATCATGCCTCCAAAGAAAGTAAGTGCTGCTAAAAGTGACAAAAGAAAAGTAGTGCGTACAACTATTGCATTTAAGAAATAAATAATCACAAAATATGAAGGAGGTGTGCGAGTGTCTGATCTGGCTTGGGAATACAACATGGCGAAATCTACGATCAGTACGATATTAAAGAATAATGAGCCTGTGAAATCTAGTGATGTGGCTGTGGGAGTGAGAGCAAGTGTCATTGGATAGATATTTTAAGAGAAAAGAACATCCTGTAGCCGAGTCATCCGTAGCTGTCACGTTCCCAGCGAGAGTGACGGCAGCTGACTCGTCGGAACGTAGTGGAATGTTTGGGATCCCAAAGTAGGCGGCAGAAACGTACTACCCAAGCAGGATGTTTATTCACAAATACAGTAAAGTCTCGTTATATCGATATCGGATATATCGATAGTCCCGGTTATATCGATACTATTTCTATGCACGCACGATGAAAATTACATGCAAACAAGGTCGGATATATCGATATTTTTTCGGACTCCCTTGAATATCGATATAACGAGACTTTACTGTAAAAGAAAACACAGCAAGTAAGAAGGCAGGGCGTGATCCGACCCGCTTACTACGGCAAAAAAGGAAATGGCACACGAGGGTGCAAAATTACGCAATCCCGGAAGATGACATAAATTTACGGGACACAGGGAAAATACCTCGGACCAGATACACTCGCGCATCAAAAGAAGACTCCAGGTACAGTGGCGAGTTGAATCAATCATCCGGCATTGGCGAGGTGATCGCGAATCGTATAAATGCCCCGTGTCCGTGATTAGAGAATTGACAGCAGGTGGAGAACGGCCGGGAGAGGCAGCCTCGCCCCTCCCCGCTGTCAACTCGCATGTGACAGGAGCAAAGAGATGGTTTCGGTGTTCGAACAAATCACTTTTCGAACAGGGTCCTGGAACGAATTATGGTCGAGAACCGAGGTATCACTGTGTGTGTGTATATATGTGTATATATATATATATACACACACACACACACACACACATACCATATTTTTCGGATTATAACATACCGTATTTTTCGGATTATAAATCACAGTTTTTTTTCATAGTTTTGTCGGGGGTGCGACTTATCGGAGCGACTTATATATGCTTTTTTTATTACTGTATATCATTTCACGTTATATTTTCACATTAAACCGCAAGAGCGCAGAGAAGAGGAAGTGGTGCCTTGTCTACCTGCCGAGTTGGGGGAGTTATTTAAAAGTGACACCGAGGATGAAGATTTCCTTGGATTTGGTGATTGTTAGCATGTTCTTTGTGCTAGAGTTTTCTGAATAACTCTTGTAAAAGACTGTTCTGGGTTACCAAAAAGGAGGTGTGTCCATCGGAGTTGTGTAGAGCGAGAGCTGCTGTGTTGGAAAAAAAAGAAGTGAATTTTATTTTAATTTAATTAATTTATTTTAAATTGCTTTTCAAGATGACATGTATGTTGTTTGGTGTTGGATTACCGTATTTTCACGACCATAAGGCGCATATAAACGTCTCAGATTTTTCTCAAAATGTGCGGTGCGCCCTGTAGTGCGGACGTATTAGAGACCACCATGAGTAGGACGCGGTAAAGAAAACGAGGGGTGTGTGTGGGCGTGGTTTGTGTATAAACGAACAGGTATGTGCTTTATGTAGAACATTGCTGTTTTAACAACCTTGAAAATGGCAAAGAGACATGGTTATGAAGCTCAGTTTAAACTGAAGCTATCAGCTACGCCGAGGAACATGGGAATCGAGCTGCCGTGACATAATACGCGGACATAAGGCAAGGTCCGGAGGTGGAGGAACGGCCGGCGAATTATTCTGAAAAGCTAGCGAAAAGCCTTCGTTTCCCGTTGTGCTTACCTGCCATGCTAACGGAGAGAAACTCCTGCCGATTGTAATTTTTTAAAATAAAGACTTTGCCTAAAGAGACATTTCCAGCAGGCGTCATTATCAAGACAAACGAAAAGGGCTGGATGTTACGCCACAGTTTGACAATGGATTGTGGATGCTTGGGCTAACGTGTCTGCTGGCACGGTGGCTCGAGCTTTCGGAAAAGTCGGTACCAGTAATGTGCTCTTCTTTACCATGCCGACGCCTATTGAGTGATGATTACAAAATGTAATTACTTTGTAATTAATAAATAAAGCACTACCAAACTCAGTTTTGCTCCCGATCTGTTTTTTTACATACGCACACTTGTATGCCTGCGTGTTGTTGTGGGGCGGACGTACGTATGGCAGTAGAGGATATGTACCGGTATATAAAACTTGCGCCCTATCAGCCGGTGCGCTCAATGTGTAAGTTAAATACAGAAATGGCACACATAAATGAGACTGCGCCTTTTCACACGGTGCGCCCTTTGGTCGTGAAAATACGGTATATGTTTTTTTCTTCTTAATTATGCATTTTTTGGCTGGTGCGACCTATAATCCGGAGTGACATATATATATGTGTATAAATATATATATATATATATATATATATATATATATATATATATATATATATATATATATATATATATATATATATATATGTATGTGTGTGTGTGTGTGTGTGTGTGTGTGTGTGTGTGTGTGTGTGTGTGTGTGTATGTGTGTGTATATATATATATGTATATATAAATGTGTGTATATATATACATACATATATATATATATATATATATATATATATATATATATATATATATGTATGTATGTATGTATGTATGTATGTATGTATGTATTGTGATGTCACGAGAGGCTGCGTCCTGGAGGGCAAATACATTCCCCTAAGATGGCTTCAACCAGAGAGAGTTTTGGCCCCATCTGGTGGAAGGCAGCAATTAAACCCACACACCTGCAGCTGATCAGGGCTTGATTGGAAAGCAGGGCTCTTAAGGCAGAGAGCCTTTGAGTGTGCAGCTTGGGGAAAGACAAGCTCGATTGCTGTGCTCTGTGGAGAAGTTGATTGCTGCATGGAACTCATTGCCAGTTGGGACCACACGACTGGATACTGGATTTGAACCTAGCTAAGGTGGCTAGGCTACATGACGAGGACGTCAAGAGGGGTGAGGCCTAGAGACTCTTGTAAAGAACGCCGTCTTCAGTTTTTACCTCAGAAGAGACTTTATTTGGATTTAAGCATCAGAAGAGACTTTATTTTGATAAGTATTGGAAGAGACACTATTCAAACCTTTGTTGCTTGTGAATTCCCCCTGGAAACCTTGATTAAAACCTTTTTCTTTGCATCCAAACCTGTCGTCCATTGCACTGCTTGTCCCCTCATGATATCACAATATGTATATATGTATATACAGTAAAGTCTCGTTATATCGATATTCACGGGAGTCGGAAAGAATATCGATATAACCGGACTATCGATATATCCGATCCTGCAGCATGTAAATTTTCTCCTTGCGTCCATAGAAACAGTATCGTAATAAGCAGTACTATTGATATAACCGATATCGATATAACGAGACTTTACTGTATATATTTGCACTCATGATTAAAAAATGGTTGTGATGCCTTGTTTTAATGTCACCATTATTTAGAAGTTATTTCTAGTCGTGTGCTGTGACATTTTTTATGCTTTAGGTTATTGTGAATTTGGCACTCTTCGGTCCAATGTTAGTGATAAAATGATACTCTGGCGTAGGATTGTGTTTTGTTTGAAAAAGGACCATTATGGCTCTTTGATTACATTTCAGTTTCTCACATTTCTTAATTATGATTCTTGGAAAAAAAATCAGCAGCTAGATGGAGATATTTTTGGTGTGAAATCATGTTAACATCTGCTTTTTAATTTCATGAACTTTTTTCTGCGTGTGAAATGACTTATTTTTCAACCAGTATATTCTTAGCAAACTTATGAACTTGATGTTTTTGAGAACCTCAAGAAAATACACTCAAAGTAATTCATACACAAAGTGTGAAGTGTGTTATTGAACACCCATTGATGGACTAACCTTTTCGAAAATATAGATGACAAACACAGAACTGCATTTAATAGACATGTAAGAACAATCTCTATACTTAGAATATAGTGTAAGCAAGAGGTGTCAAACTCCGGTCTGTCACAGCCAATATACTGCATGTTTCCCTCTTCCTACATACCTGATTCAAATGAGCTTATTGAATGACATGGAGAAGTTATTTCTAGTCGTGTGCTGTGACATTTTTTATGCTTTAGGTTATTGTGAATTTGGCACTCTTCGGTCCAATGTTAGTGATAAAATGATACTCTGGCGTAGGATTGTGTTTTGTTTGAAAAAGGACCATTATGGCTCTTTGATTACATTTCAGTTTCTCACATTTCTTAATTATGATTCTTGGAAAAAAAATCAGCAGCTAGATGGAGATATTTTTGGTGTGAAATCATGTTAACATCTGCTTTTTAATTTCATGAACTTTTTTCTGCGTGTGAAATGACTTATTTTTCAACCAGTATATTCTTAGCAAACTTATGAACTTGATGTTTTTGAGAACCTCAAGAAAATACACTCAAAGTAATTCATACACAAAGTGTGAAGTGTGTTATTGAACACCCATTGATGGACTAACCTTTTCGAAAATATAGATGACAAACACAGAACTGCATTTAATAGACATGTAAGAACAATCTCTATACTTAGAATATAGTGTAAGCAAGAGGTGTCAAACTCCGGTCTGTCACAGCCAATATACTGCATGTTTCCCTCTTCCTACATACCTGATTCAAATGAGCTTATTGAATGACATGGACTCCTCTATGCAGAAAACTGCCTTTTCCCCTTTACACCAAGTTCAGCGAAACTTTCAATGCAACCCAAATGGACAGAGAAGGACATCTGACCTATTGAAGGGTGACCACCGCCACATGGGGTGGCACTGGGCAACCCAGCTGACGAGATATGTGTGAAGGGTCCGGTGCTTGTGTCGAGTTGCTACCAAGGGGTCCTGGTCGGATGAACCAGTGCTGAGTGGGAATTGGAGTAGCTCGCGGGAGTGGGGTGCGCAGACTTGCTGAGCATGCACATATCCGCAAGACTCTGCAATTTTTTTTTTGTGGCAAAACAAAGTACTTTTTATCACCAGTACACACCCTTTGACAACACTTAGACATGAAATATATTTTTTATAAGCATCCAGGTCGCTGCAAACGTCTGCGATTTATATTTGTCTTTTTTTCTGAATCCTTGTACAATGCAGTGGTTTGAATTTATAATGACGAAAATTGTTTTTCTGCAACAAAGTATGGTTACTCAGTGCAACAAATGCCATTTCTGATTCAATGGTTATCATCATATTGAGCACCCTTCTGTGATGCTTCATAAAGTCACAGAAAACTGATAATATTAAAGAGTATACTAGTTGATAATTTCAGTTGATTTTATGCTCATTTTTGCCAGTTTTGCCAAGTTTATTTTAACACTCTACATTTTTTAAGCAGGGCCGACTTGCCAACATGTGACGAAGGCAGTGGACTTAAGCTTGGTGAAGAAATCTGTCTTGTCCAGCTTGTGGTTGGTGTGTTCTGACTGCCTGAAGGAAAGAACTATGATCAAGAGTGAGCAGACAGGTTTTCAAGACATCTTAGTTTGCCTCAAGTGTGGTTTCCAAGTAAGCCTTGCCTCAGACACACACTGGAGATACCTCAGCAGTGATGCTAAAATGTACACGATGTTCACACGACAAAAGTGATCCCAAATTGGGATTTTATTGTTTAAGCCGGTTTGTTGTCGCTCATATTACAAAAACAAATGGGACTTGTATTGTGAATAGAATGCCTCCTTGAAGTCACATACTTGAACACAAGAACACATCATATCGTGGCCCAAAATGTTTACGAAAGTAAATACGGCCCTGCATTCATTGATGTTCATTTGAAAGACTGTGTTGCTTGGACTGACTGGTCCCCCCCCCCATATAGTTACTAGTTCTTAAGCATTTTCCTTTTGGTACTAACCATTTTCACTTCCTTGGTCCTCCATTGCGTTTTGCGCATCTTATTGAATAATTTTGCCATTGGTTGTATTTCGATGACATGAAGGTTGAATGAGCTCTACATCCATACTGCAGTCACATGAATGCATATCCGATTTACTTTATATCCACCAAGGAAAGGGGGCTGGGTGGAATTAGAAAAATAAAGAAAAAAATACCTTTCCGATTAACAAACAAAATATCGATGCACGTCATGTATAGGCAACAACAGAGGATTTGACTTGCAGTATGAATTTAGCCTTAGAGACATAACTACTGGAGATTGAACTCTATTTTTTGAAACTTTAAAGCAATGCTGTTTAGTTGCTAAGACGAAAGTAGTGTGCAGGGAACTCTGTTAGTACTAAACTTACTGTTTTCACTCAATTAGTTCATATTTATTGCCTACAATACAGTAAAGTCTTGTTATATCGATATTCTCGGGAGTCGGAAAAAATACCGATATAACCGGACTATCGATATATCCGATCCTGCGCCGAACTGCATTAACAAAAGCCGCCAAAAGAGGGCAGCCAAGCGCCATATAAGAAACGGAGCTGGCCATGAGCTCCCATTTTGTGCCTGGTTTTTTTTGGTTGAGAGATGTTCCCCCAATGTTGCCTCAAAATGGCACATATAATTCTTTAATGATTGCAAACATGTATGCTTTAATCTTCAGAACTACAGTGTATTTGAATCATATTCATAACTGGATGTGTAACAAGAAAGCATATTATCCGAATCTGGATTGGATTGGATTGGATATGCCTTTATTAGTCTCACAGTGGAGAAATTTACATTTCATCTGAAGCCATTGTTTGGATTCACAAGCAATGCAATACGTCTTGGCGTGAAGTCATTTTTATTGGTGTTTTGCATTTGAATAAAAAGTGACATCGGTTGTCCTTTAATACACAGTATGGAATGTTAATAATTTTCAAAATCATCACGCTTCAGCAGACAAAACAAGAAACATTGTTGCAAAAAACGATTGCATTCATATACAGTACAGTGAGCATGTACATAACACAACAGGGAAACTGCAACGCTTACATCTTACTGTATTATGTATACAATTTAAAAAAGTCATCAATCTTCTTCTGCTTCGCATTTTTACCTTTTAACACAAACACTTCAATCTCGTCTGCTACACACGAGCTAGCGTCTGAAAATGAAAATGGCTGTGCTACACGGGTGCTGGGCACGTAACAAACTCACGTGACCAAGTCGACCAATGGTGCAACCGATGGCGTGTCACGTAACCAAGTCACGTGACCAAGTCGACCAATGGCGCGACCGATGGCGTGTCACGTGACCAAGACACGTGACCAAGTCGACCAATGGCGCGACCGATGTATCGATATAAACAGCAAAATGGCCGGCGGGGGATGAAAAGGAGCACTGTAATAACCGGATTATCGTAATAACCGGGTATCGTACTAAACGGTACTAATTATACATAAAAAGACTAGAAATGTGCAAGGGAAATGAAAATAGTATCGTAATAAGCGGTACTATCGATATAACGAGACTTTACTGTATTTTGAACAACGGATTGGATTGGATTGAATTAGCCTTCATTAGTCTCCCAGTGGAGAAATTTACATTTCACAGCAGCAAGGTGAGGAAAGGAAGAAATAAAAGAGGAAACGAAATACAGGACCTACTGTAAAGGCAGCCCCTCTCGCGGCGCTATCTTGAAGTAAAAACAACAACAACAAAAATAAAGAACGAATAATGTTGCAAAACACACAAGCCACAGACAGTCATTCAATCTTAAGCACTTTCTGCACCCTCTTTGTTGCATGAAGCAGTTTTAGAGGAAACACGAGACGATCAAAGCATCCTTTTCACCACTGGATCAGGGACGTCATGGTGAAATATGCACGTCTGCTACAAACTAAATGTTGAAAACAAACATGAAGCTGTAGCATGCATTGACAAAAAAAGTGTCTCACATCTCCTGTCCACTTCAAGTCCAAGCCGCAACAGTTCCACATACGCATCAGCGCTCTGCGCTGACACTCCTTTCTTCTCATCGCGGGCTCCGCAAGCCATGCATCCATCCAGCTGTAGACTGTCCAACAGCACAGGACAGAGCAGAGCAGGGCTGTGAAAATGCTGCCCATTACAGGCGTAAAAAAGCACAACCCCCCAGAGCTGTCTAGCAATGACAATCAAATGGCAGAGACATTCCTCCCAAATCAAAAACAGTGCTGGCATATTTGTGCCGCCGAAAAGGCGCAGCCGCTCAGCAGTCTCCTTGATGAATGCCGTGGCCAAAAATGCTGAAAAATCATCCATATCCTTTCCACATGACGCACAACAACACAAAGTGACAAAAGAAAACTCAAAAACAACAAAAAAAGCAAGGCTCGTGAGAGCACTTGCTGATAACTGCCATCTTGGAATTGGACTTCTTTTTAATGACTTCCCTCTTGCATTAGTGTGGGCCAATCCAAACTCGGGCTGCTATTATGGCCTACCAATGTTATTTGTTAGTGAGCTATGTGAGGCAGAAGTACATGGGTAGACTACATTTTGTGTCAACGGCACCATCTGAAGAAAATGAGTGACTGTAAAGTAGTGGTTGGTGAGAGTGTAGCCAGACAGCATAATTTGGTGGTGTGTAGGATGACGCTGGTATTGAGGAAGATGAAGAAACCAAAGGCTGAAGTGCGAACAAAATGGTGGAAGTTGAAAAAGGAAGAGTGTTGCATGACTTTTAGGAAGGTGTTAATACAAGCACTGAGTGGGGTAAGCGGTCCTTCCAAATGACTGGCAAACTACAGCGAATATAATCAGAGAGACAGGTCTGAAAGTACTTGGTGTACCGAGTGGAAGAAAGGCAGATAAGGAGACTTGGTGGTGGAATGGGGAGGTGCAAGAGTGTATACAGAGAAAGAGGTTAGCAAAGAAGAAGTGGGACACTGAGAGGACGGATGAGAGTAGACAGCAGTACAAGGAGATGCAACGCACGGTGAAAGTAAAGATGGCAAAGGCCAAACAAGAGGCCTATGATGACTTGTATGCTCGGCTGGACAGCAAGGAAGGTGAGACTGATCCATACAGGCTGGCGAGACAGAGAGACAAAGACGGTAAGGACTTGCAGCAGGTTAGGGTCATTAATGATAGATATGGCAATGTATTAACTGGTGCCAGTAGTGTGATGGCAAGATGGAAAAAGTACTTTAAAGAATTGATGAATGAGGAAAATGAGAATGAACAAAGAGTAGAATATGTAACTTTTGTGGACCAAGACATAGAAAACATTAGCAAGGATGAAGTGAGGAAGGCGCTGAAGAGGATGAAGGGAGGAAAGGCACTCAGGCCTGATGGTTTATCAATCAAAGTATGGAAGTGCCTAGGAGAGGTGGCAGTGGTGTTTCTGACTGGGTTATTCAACAAGATCTTAGTTGGTGAACAGATGCCTGAAGAATGGAGACGAAGTGTACTCGTGCGACGTAACGACAGAGGAATAAAGTTGATGAGCCATACAATGAAACTATGGGAAAGAGTAGTTAAAGCCAGACTAAGAGCAGAAGTGAACATTTGTGAGCAGCAATATGGCTTCATGCCAAAAAAGAGTATGACATATGCAGTGTTTGCTTGCAGAATGCTGACAGAGAAGTACAGAGAAGGCCAGAAGGAATTGCATTGTGTCTTTGTAGATCTGGAGAATGCCAATGACACGGTGCCCAGAGAAGAGCTTTGATATTGCATGAGGAAGTCTGGAGTGACAGAAAAGTATGTAATAGCGGTGCAAGACATGTACCATGACTGTAAGACAGTTGTGAGGTGTGCTGTCGGTGTCGTGGAGGTGGGACTCCACCAGGGGTCAGCTCTGAGCCTCTTCTTGTCATGATCTGGTTGGCGACCAACGGGTGGCGCTGTCGGCCCCGCCTGCACCTGCACAGGTGCTGGTCATCCCGATCAGTGCCAGACTGCCACGTTCTGATTGACGACCACCGGGTAGCGCTGTCGGCCCTGCCTGCAGCCGCGCAGGTGTTGGTCGTTCCAATCAGTGGCAGTCAAAAGGACTCCCGGCACGACCATCCGGTGTCGGGCCATTGCATTGTGCATTGTGTATGCATTGTATGCTGTTCATGTGTTTGTTTCATCTTGGCACACTTTTTCTTTGATACTTTGTATTTTTCTGTTCAGATGATGTTTATGTTTTAGATTTTGTTCCTGTTGACTGTATTTTAATACAATTTCTCAAATACAACCTGCTGCTCCCTCCTGCCTGCTTGTTGGGATGCACAACCACCATCACTACCTTGCAAACCGTGACACTTCTAATTCGCCATGGTGATGGACAGGCTGACAGACGATGTTTGACAAGAATCTCCTTGGACCATAATGTTTGCAGATGACATTGTGATCTGTAGTGAGAACAGGGAAAAGGTGGCGGAGAAACTAGAGTTGTGGAGGTATGCCCTGCAAAGGAGAGGAATGACGATCAGTCGCGGCAAGATGGAATATATGTGTGTGAATGAGAGGAATCCAAGTGCAAGAGTGATGCTACAGGGAGAAGAATTAAAGGTTGAGGATTTTAAGTACTTGGGGTCAACTGTCCAGAGCAATGGAGAGTGGGGTTCAGGTAGGATGAAAGGAAAAGTGTATAAAAAACGGTGGTGAGACCAGCCATGATGTTTGGACTGGAGACAGTGCCACTGAAGAAAAGACAGGAAGCAGAGCTAGAGGTAACAGAGCTGAAGATGTTGAGGTTTTCTTTGGGAGTGACCAGGTTGGATATGATCAGGAATGAGTATATCAGAGGGACAACTCATATTAGAGGCTTTGGAGAGAATGTCAGAGAGGCCAGACTGAGATGGTTTGGACATTGTGGTGTTTTGTGTGACGAGATAGACACACGCGTTATCCTTAGTATATATTTGACCGTGACTTCTTTGCATCAGCCGACATGGGGAAGAGTGGAGCATTTACACAGATGTGCAGCAGATGACAAATGCAAGGTCTGGCAAGTCTGTGCATCCAAACAACCTATATATAACTTTTGTGGTTAATACACCACAGACGTTGTCCAGAGGACAGAGACTGACTGTATCAGGAGAAGGATGCTGAGCCTTGAACTGCCAGAGGAAGACCGAAGAGGAGGTTTATGGATGTTGTCAAAGAAGGTAGCTGGTGTGCGAGAAGAGGATGCACAAAACCGGGTTAGATGGAGGACACTGATTCGCTGTGGCGACCCCTGAATGGAAAAGCCAAAAGGAAAAGTAGAAGAACAAGAAGTGATTTGCTTATGCTGCTCGCTACAGATGCAGTGTGCTAGCTCTGGCCAGTATGAGCTTATCAATCGCGGCTAGTGATACTATAATTGGCTAGTGACTAGCCAATTATGTGACTAGCCAATCATAATTTATGAACACTCTGCCGTTTCCAGCCCCCTTCCAGCAGGCATTGGATTTCCAACTCGAACTCTGATTGGTTAAAGCAACAGAGTTATCGACACCGCATGTAATGCACCAGGGCCCGCAGAACTGATTGTGACGGGGTCCAGGTAGATTTCTGACCCTGGTAACAAATGAAAAGCAATGAAAGGAAGCTGAAAGACAATTTGGAATTTTTAAATAAAAAATCATGAACAAAATATAATTAACATTAATCTGTGATTCAGATATTTTTAGGCCAGCAGAGAAGGCCTTGCAGGCCCTGACGGCTCACCACTGGCATGTTCATCCAAGTCAGGAATTTGGCAGTTCATAGAGACAAGACTAGAGTGACCATCTGCACACAGCCAAGATATCAAAGTTGTGGCTGTGTGTTTTTGTGCTATAATGCATAAATGCAATGACAGCTAATACACGAATTACAGAGGGAACATAATGCGTCTATTTCTCCGGTTGTAGTTTCAGTGTAGCTTTATTTATCTCTTGTTTCTATTTATAATTGTATTTTATTTATTATTGTATCTGTTTTTTTTCTGTTTGTCTGTGACTGTAGAGTGTCCTTGAGAGCTTTAAAAGGCTCATAAAAATAAAATGTATTATTATTATTATTATCATTTTTACAGAGCTGTAGCCACTCGGGGACTGAGCATGCTGTCAAGCACCACCAAGCATTCCATCCTGAGTCTCATTGCATCACCATAAGCTTGACCACGTGGAAAGTCTGGTAAGAAACCTTCCAAATTCCGGCAAAATGCTCACACAAAATTCAAATGATTTCTTTTCAACCTTCATGTCCAATTGTCCAAAATGTGATTTTGAAAATGACATATTTAGTTTTTGTAGTTTCTTTGGAAAATTCTCTGCATTTATTGTTTTGGTTTGTGTCAACCGGGTTTAGTTTAGTAGTTCTTTGTCAGTGGTTTAGAAAAAAAAACTGATGTGTGAGGTTATTTAATATTGAATTAGCTCAGTAAGAGGTTTTCTGTCTGTCCCTTTAACAGGTGTTTCGAATGTAATGAGGAGCTCACCACACACTGTAACAAAAAGGTCTTGGCCCAGACTCTGGATTTTCTACAGAAGCACTCTGTCAAGGTGACATCAAGTAAGGCATTACAACCGCACATAATTACAAACAATGCTAAACTAGTCCCAATCTTCTTCTTTCCCTTTCGGCTTTTCCATTCAAGGGGTCGTCACAGCGAATCAGTGTCCTCCATCTAACCCTGTTTTGTGCATCCTCTTCTCTCACACCAGCTACCTTTATGTCCTCTTTGACAACATCATAAACCTCCTCTGAGGCCTCTCTTCGGTCTCCTGCCAGGCAGTTCAACATCCTTCTCCCAATATATTCACCCTCTCTCCACTGGACATGTCCAAACCATCTGAGTCTGGCCTCTATGACTTTCTCTCCAAAACCTTAATATGAGTTGTCCCTCTGGTATACTCATTCCTGATCCTATCCAACCTGGTCACTCCCAAAGAAAACCTCAACATCTTCATCACTGCTATCTCCAGTTCTGCTTCCTGTCTTTTCTTCAGTGGCACAGTCCAAACATCATGGCCGGTCTCACCACAGTTTTATACAGACGCTCCCCACCTTACGAACGAGATACGGTCCGAGCGGTCGTTTGTCAGGTGAATTTGTTTGCAAGTAGCTTCAGTGCTATATTTTGTATGGAATGCATGTTTGAGTCAATGACTGAACGGGGAAGTAGAAAACACGGACGCTCTAACCGTCAGAAAATAAGTTCACACCTACGGTAGTATGACGACATACGTATATCCTTGGGTCTTCAGTCAGCCATTACTGAAGCTTCTGGCACGTCATGACTGAATTAGTTGCCAGAAGCCATTACTTTTTGTTCTGCATCACGTCCTCCTAAAGCAGGGGTGGGCAAACTTTTTGACTCGCGGGCCACAATGGGTTCTAAAATTTGACAGGAGCATTTGGAGTGAGTGTTTGGGCCGGAAATACGAAACCTAAAGCATTAAAGGACAACCAACGCCCCCGGACAAGTTATGTCCATAATTTGTAAAATCACTTCAAATGACTTCGACTGAGCATACTTTACAAAGATTCCACAGCATATAGCTATACTTTACGTTTTAAGACTCCCACTGAATATTCATGAAGTCTTGTTTTCGAGTTGGTGACGATTCCTGACGTGATGTCACGTCAGGAACGCCCTGACTGAGAGAGGACACAATGCATTTTGTGGTACTTTGTTTGGTCTGCAAACTTCGTGTTGATCCGTGTTGATGGCGAAACTAGAAGGAAAACACATAAATAACGCGATGGTGAATCGTTGTGTATTGCAACAAGACAACTATTTGATATTCGCTGACACAAATTCCTAGCTGACAAATCAGCCCATTTCCAACGGAGCTTGGGCGTCATCTTCTGCATTTTCTGGGTGCTACATTGCTGTCATTGACGGCTCGAATTAATATGGGAGGACTCCTTTAATCAATTGCAAACATTTATGTTTTCCTCTTCAGAACTATTTGAATCATATTCATAACTGGATGAGTAACAAGAAAGCATCTTCTCCGAATCTGAAGCCATTGGTTTGATTCTCAAGCAAGGCCAGACGTCTTGGCGTGACGTCAGAACAAGGGGGCGGGACCTTCTGAAACTGGCCATTTCTGGATTCATTTTGAAGTCATTTTTATTGGTGTTTTTCATTGGACAGTAGGAAACAAAAAAATGGTGCCGGTTGTCCTTTAAAAGTAGTGTGTACAAACCTCATAGCACAGTAAGAACACTACAACCCAATTTATTAACTGTCTTTCAAATGTGAAAAATATCCCTTATCAGTTAATAAATTTGTCTCAAGGAATATGTAAGATATGGCGTTTACATACTATTTCGCAGATACTCGGAGGAGGAAATGGAAATACAGTAAAGTCTCGTTATATCGATATTCTCGGGAGTCGGAAAAAATATCGATATAACCGGACTATCGATATATCCGATCCTGCGGCATGTAAATTTTCTCCTTGCGTCCATAGGAATAGTACCGTAATAAGCAGTACTATTGATATAACCGATATCGATATAATGAGACTTTACTGTAGATATGCACTGTGAGCCCGGATAAATACAGAGGGTTATGTCAGGAAGGGCATCCGACGTAAAACTTGGCCAAAACAAACATGCGAATCAAACCTCTGAACATGGAGGACACTGATTCGCTGTGGCGACCCCTTCAAGGGAAAAGCCGAAAGGAAAAGAAGATTTATCAAGATTGCATCTGCAGTAAAGTCTCGTTATATCGATATTCAAGGGAGTCGGAAAAAATATCGATATAACCGGGACTATCGATATATCCGACCCTGTTTGCATGTAATTTTCTTCGCGCGTGCATAGAAATAGTATCGATATAACCGGGACTATCGATATATCCGATATCGATATAACGAGACTTGACTGTATTTTTAATAAGTTTCAATCGAAGGTGCAAAGTTAAAGAAATTTTATTTATTGAAAAATGAAATCACTTTCAACATTGAAAACATATTATTACACAACGAAATATTCAAGCTCAATAATACCTACTTAAATTCCACAAAATAATGGATGGATTGTCCTGACCGCGCGCTCTACAAACTCGCCACGGACGCCCTGGCCTTGACGCGCAAACAGTACACGTGTACCGTCGCCAAGCACACAGACATAGGCTACCTGCAGTTGAAATTTGCATACTCTGCACGGCAGCCAATCAGAAGCCTGCTTCTTTCTTCCGGACTTTCGTAAGCGTTCTAAGGTCGTGCATTTGCATATCATTTTCCAAAATAGATGCACAGAACCTGAGCCCAGAAGAAAGATTCAAAAGAAGCTAACAACATATGTGACGCTACAAACGTAAATTTACATTAAACCGTGACTGTAAAGTGTACTTGAGAGTTATGAAAGGGGCTTAGTAGCTTGTAGCAAGCAATGCAAACATTGCATTGTGCACCATGATGACAAATGACTACTGCAGCAAAATCTACGGCCATGGACATTTACCGTAAATTAAGCAAGGTAGCATTTGTGATAGGTATATCCTTAATTAAAAAAACTTTATACTTTGTGACAATGTTTTTTTTTAATGTGATTAGTCGTTTTATTGTGTTTCAAGTTGTGAAAAATGGGGCAGGAAACTTTTCAGAGTTGTCTGCCCTGTTGTCCGCTATCTTTTTGTCATGAGTTTCAGACACTGTTTTTCCTATAATTTGAACAAATTCGGCAGGCCGGATTAAAAAGCCTAACGGGCCGTATGTGGCCCGCGGGCCGTAGTTTGCCCATGTCTGTCCTAAAGCGTCAACTGGGAAGAGGGATTTCCTCCGCGCTAACATTCTCTACGCAGCCAATTATAAGCGAGCTCTTTGGGCACGAGGCGGGGGACACCCTGAATTGGTTGCCAGCCAATCACAGGGCACACAAAGACATGCAACAGTCACTCTCACACTCACACCAAGGGACAATTTGAAGTGCATGCATGATATTGGAATGTGGGAGGAAACCGGAGGACCCGGAGAAAACCCATGCTGGCCTGGAGAGAACATGAAAACTCCACACAGGGAGATGGGACCGGAGCTTGAACTCACGACCTCTGCACTGTGAAACAGGTTTGCTAACCACCCGACTACCGGGCCGCCCTGTCAAATGGTTTTTTTCCCCTGATTCTATAAAAATGACACTGCATAGTGTCAAGAAGCAGAACTGATTTCCAGAGTAGATAAACAATAATTAATATTGCTGATGCCATATTTTGATTTGCTGCATTGTTTAGCACATACATCACTTTATTTAAAGGATTTTTTACAAAGGTTTAAATTTGACAAATGTATTCAGTCAGCCTCATAAGACTGTATAGCTGCCCCCCCCTTGTGGTTAAAATTGTCAGTAGTCTTCAATTGAAAGAGTGTGCGCACGCCTGTGTGTCTCTACACACACATATATATATATACACACACACACACACACACACACATTTGTTTGTGTATAAAATTCCTCCAGTGTGATGTGAAGGACTCATCACCACTTCTCGCAAACTGGGGAAATTGCTTTTTTTACAGAGGGCCTGAGTGTGTGTGTTATTTTTTATGACTGAACCGTGCAGGCTTGCACGGTTCATTTTGAATATCATCCAGTCCATCCATATATCAAATCAGCCAAGTTAATGGCATGAGTAGCGAACATTTTTTTTCCCTTTTTGGTGGTCCGCCCCAAGTCGAGTTTGAAGTACAGTAAAGTCTCGTTATATCGATATCGGATATATCGATAGTCCCGGTTATATCAATACCATTTCTATGCACGCACAGAGAAAATTACATGCAAACAGGGTCGGATATACCGATAGTCCCGGTTATATCGATATTTTTTCGGACTCCCTTGAATATCGATATAACGAGACTTTACTGTATCTCGAAGTGTGCATCAGCCCTAAGATTTGTATTTGAATACCTCTGTTCTGTGGTTTTCGATGCCTGCAGTTTGTCATGCAAATACGACGGTGCCCATTAACCAGTGTCCGTAGCCTAGGCAGCCATGCACATTGGGGCTGGTCTTGAGTCAGTCTCTCAACCATAGCAGAAGAGTTGCAGGTTTGATGCTAAAACTGCCTCCCGTTATCTCTCTACTTGTCACATGACTGCACACGTTAGTGGAATTAAGCGCTTGAGTGATCCTTCCCGGCTGGGTTCCCTGAAGAACGTGAGCAGCTGTGAGGGCTTCGGCCTCCGCTCTGTTATCCATTGTCTTTCCCACTCCCATCGCTTGTCCTGTTTTCCGTCCTGCCACCTCTGGGCCTGTGTGCAGCACTAGCACTATTCACAGTCCTGTTCAACTTAGAGAAACTGCATGGATCATTCTCCACAGCTGGAGTGCACACACTCTTTTGTGTACTTAAATTTTACCAAGGAGATTTTTTTTCCATTAACTAATTGTGAACAACATCACACAGTTGATTTACATTCCGAACTGAACTAAAAAAAATCACTCACGAACTGAATACAATGTAGTTTCTGAAAATACAGATTAAAAAATGCCATGTACATGACTAACATGATATATTGTGCATTATTTCATTAAAGCGTGTATATTGTATGCTGTTCCTTCTAAGGTGTCAAGGAACTCACAACAAATGACGAACAAGACACTGGAGACAAGAAGCACTTCAAGTTCTTTTGATGTTTTTTGGCAATTGGGCTAATTTCATTTTGTCAACGAAACAGCCTCCTTTCCTTTCGGCTTTTCCCTTCAAGGGGTCGCCAGAGCAAATCAATGTCCTCCATCTTCTGAGGTTTTATTCGGATTTTTGTTTTGGCTTTTACGTCGGATGCCCTTCCTGACACAACCCTCTGTATTTATCCGGGCTTGGGACCGGCACAAAAAGACACTGGCTTATGTCCCCTTGAGGCGACAGAACAAACGCCTCAATACAGCCTAAATATGAATAAAATAGCATGAAACATCTAAAAATTAATTCTCCTATTTATTTGATGTTTTTTTTCTTGGACAACA
The DNA here is from genome assembly GCF_051943395.1 of Hippocampus bargibanti. Classification (NCBI taxonomy): domain Eukaryota; kingdom Metazoa; phylum Chordata; class Actinopteri; order Syngnathiformes; family Syngnathidae; genus Hippocampus; species Hippocampus bargibanti. The sequence goes on along the minus strand of NC_142739.1, from coordinate 2,706,019 downwards.
GTATCATTGCAACGTTTAGAAAGAACTTGCACTTAAATTCAAGGACCTTGGTGGACTGGTATTTTAGAGGCTCTGCATTTACCCAATTATAGGTTTTAACTGAGGTGGATTTGCCTACCAACGGTTTTGACTCGATCAATTACCTGTAACCCTTCCTATCACCCAATTGTCCCACACCCGTTGGCCAAATGGCTATAGAAAGAGCCAGCCATTATTGTACAAAATAGACTGCTGTTGTCCGTTAAGGAGCTTGTAAAATTGCATTTGAGTCTGAAGGCCAGATTTTTTAGACAGAGATGTTGTTGTGCTTCTTCCATGCTCCCCAAAACACAAAGGAGCCCTAGCATGGATGTTTTTCAGAATCCACAATGATTTGTTCCAACAGCTCATTGAAGACTAAAAGTCGATTAACTATGCTCCCTCACCTTCAAGGTCTTTGGCTCAAGCACCAAAATGCCACAAAAAGGACGGTTTACCTCCGGGAACTCAACTCTGTCCTACAATGCACCGGGGTTGTCTTTGTGAAATAAATGAATGGGTTCTCAGTAGATATAAAACATTTCCCACAGTAATCCTTTAATTCCGTCTTGTTTCCGGGTATTTATAGTTGTGAATAATTATTCTCCTCTCAACTTTGTGTATGTTGCTTTATGAATTACAGTCTACTTGGGTCGGTCTTAATTATGGAAACATCTGTTATGGATTTGAAAACACTCACTTCCAAATGATGTCCTGTATTATAAATATTTTCATAGAGTGCTTTATAGTTATATTTGCTTTGTTTATTTTCCCACCCTTAGTCAATTGTACTCTTCAGGACTTGTACACAATGAGTTTTTCATTGAGTTAAAAAAATCTACTTCTCGTGGATTTAAAAAAATATATTGTTATTTCATTGGAATGATTGCTGCTTTTCCCGCATTTGACTCAGTGGCGAGTAGTGTCCTTCATGTTTCTATTTTGGATTTGTGTGCCAAGGGGTGAGATGTTCGTTAGCATTGACTGTCAGACGGGTGACTGTCCTTACTTAATGTGTCCAGACGAGTCGTTGGCTAACAAAACGCTTGTTCCCTGGTGGTGTGTCATGGAGGTAATCAAGGGTGACCATGTCTTAATTCCCACCAATGCACATGAAAGTAGGCCAGTGTCTGCACTTTTTTTTTTTTTTGTTTGTCAATATGATTACTCCCATGTCGTTTCATATACAATGAATAAAAATCGACAGTGAAATATATTCATGCAAAATTTAATGGGAATTCTTTTTGAATGAACAAGTGTCAGCAAAATCACATTACTGAGTATTAATTTCACCAAGATGCCCTTAATATATTGGTATGTGTATGTAAAGAAAAACGTCACTGAGCTCGTCTGGCCTCAGATGGCAAGGAAGCAAGCTTTTTATGCCCTGTAGTCACAACAAATTAGTGAATTAATAAGACATTTGGTGTTGCTCGTCCTTCCTCATGACTGCTTTCTCTGCATGAAAGAAGCTGGCTTTGCTCTACTGCACTGTAAGCAAACGTGGAAGTATAAATCTGACTGGCCAAAGGATGAGATAGGAAGAATCATATCAATTTTTCCCCCATTTTGCTCTTAGTTTGATTGTTGTTTGCAGTGATTGTGAAATGTGCTGTTCATACATACTCTTTGTTTGACCACTTGATCACTGAACTTGGTGGGAGTAAAATGGAAGAAAATATTGTTGCTCTCCCATTGCAAATACAGTAAAGTCTCGTTATATCGATATTCAAGGGAGTCCGAAAAAATATCGATATAACCGGGACTATCGATATATCCGATATCGATATAACGAGACTTTACTGTAAATTGTATTTACTCCTCTGTTAAGACTCTTAAAAATGTTGGAGGATATCTTTGAGAATTGAGTCCTTTTTTACTGGAATTATATTAGAGTGCTCAAAGGAGAATGTTCCCCCTTTTCTTAAAAAAAATAAAGAAATCCAATGTATTATTCTCAAAGTGTAAACACCCCATGTGCTTCTTTGGTTATCTCCTGTTTAAGGACGAGCAAGGGAGTGCAAGAGGTGTTGATGTACATGCGTGCGTGTGGATGAGTGCGAGTATCGTGCTGCTTTTCTCCACCCTGGGGAAAGGCTCTACTCAAACTGCTACTGTTGCCCGTACTCGTTGGCTGTGCAAGAAGAGCCAGGTGGTTGTGCTTAGTGCAGCACAGTCAAGCGTGCACGTTGAGCATGCTGACATTTGCCATCGTTGATTGCTGCAGGGAGAGGAAAAATCTGCTTTTCCATATGCTTGTACTCATTGCAACCCTTCCCTCCACCCACTACACCCCTCCACTGTCCTCCACTGCTCTCCCCACCCTCGACCCACAGATCCCCCACCCAGTCTCAACCAGATGGCTCCGTGAACATTGTTTACCTTGGGTGACAGATGCAGTGTGTCCATAGGCATCCCCATTCCGCCCAGTTAGTTTCCTCGTCCCTCTCCTTCCTCTCAGCTAGTGCCAGTCGCATCACTTTGACTCAAGCTGTATTAGGGCTGTTGTCTCTATGACCCTCATTCACAAACACACACCTTAGATAGAGTAATCTTCTTCTTATGATGTTTTTATTATTTTATTTGGTGTGGGGGGAGGTGGTGGTTATAGTTTGGGTTGTATTTTTTAAAATAGTCCTCAACGTGCTCCTATTGGAACTTTAATTTACCATGAAGGGACAATAGGTTCTGATTCTTATCTCTTGTTCAATTTTCACTTGCATTGAAACCTTTTACATATTTTCAATGTCAGTTGTGAGAAGGCACTTTATGTATATCTACTTCCCCTCTTCCACATTGTCTGTTCTGACATATGGGAGTTCCCTTATGGCTCAGTGGAATTGCTGGAAACTCCAGATGTTGCCAGCATAGGGAGGCAGATGTAATTAGCAGTATTTAACAGAGTGCGGCAACAGACTGACATCTCAACAAGCTGAACCTTTAGAATCCAAAAAATATCTGTTGGGCCTCAAATGAGTTTTTTTCTTGTCAGTGCTGACAAATATTCAATTTCAGGTCACATTGAGGCACAATACTGGGAGAAAGTTCTGCTATTCTCTTAGTTAAAAAGCGCATGGAAACACCACATTTGTTTAAAATTTGTGTTTATTTATTTATTTGTTTATTTTTTTTGTTAATTTGTTAATTTTTTGAGCAGACATGGTGGATTGAGTTTAGTTTTGTTAGGCTGAGCAGTCACAAATAAAGCATGTGAAATCAGATTTTTTTCAGGGTGGATTGAAACCAAATTCCGGCAGGTCATTTAACCTCCCCTGTGGACAGGATGTGTCTCAGTCTGAACAGCTCCAAACATACTGATTTGACTATCAATGACGTCATCAATATGATGCAAGACCCGTTATGCCAATGAAGGTTGTATTGGGACCAAAATTATTCAATGGTTGCACGTGGTGCAGTTGTCACCCATCTCCCGACACCACCTAACGCCACTCGTGTTGAACACTGCACGATGGCTTTTTTCCAATGTCGTTGCAACAGTAGCCGATCAAATGGATCAATAACATGAGCAAAGTCAGCACCAAAAATTGGATTTGAGGAAGAACCTGACTGTAACCTGTATTGTTCTAAGGAGCGATGAAGTGGTTATTGGTTAAAATGTTCTGGAACCTGTTTCCAGACAAAGTCATGTATGAGGCTCATGTAATTTCTAGAGAACACATATTTTTCATGCTAATTAGAAAATGCAATGTAGTTTCTTACAACATACTTTTTTTTTGCAATTTGTCAAGAGAATATTATTGATTCATTCATCTTCTGATCTTCTGAACCGCGGGGGGGGGGGGGGGGGGGGGGGGGGGGTTAGAGTCTATCTCAGCTGTCTTCGGTTAGTAGGTGGGGGACACCCTGAACCGGTTGCTAACCAATAGTAGGGCATACAGACCAACAACCATCCGTGCACACACGCCTTTGGAGTGTTCTCTCAGCCTAATATGCATGTTTTTTTGGAATGTGGGAGGAAGTTGAGGGACTGGGGGAAAACCCACGCAAACCCGGGGAGAACATGCAAACTCCATACAACTGATTGAACTGAAGATCTCTGCATCGTGAGGTTGACACACTAATTACTGGGCTGCCCAAATTGAATAATAGATTACAAAAATATTACAGAGTGACAGACATAATCAAAATTGTAGGTGAAATATTTCAAACATTTTTAGGTTAAATTAACCAACCCATTGTGCTGGAACAAGTTCATTACTGTTTGGAGGCGTCTGTGATAACTCAGCGTCTGGGTTGAAAATAAACACATTTTGGTTATCTGAGAGTGAGAAGTTTGGAATTCACATGATAAACGAATCAATACAGCACAATTTCCTGGAATCATGTCATTTAGTATGTCTTCTCATGTTCTAGCAACATCCATCAAGATCCCAAAATTGAAGGAGGAACCTTCTGATTGTGTTGAGCCCTCGAGAGGCAAAAGCTCACTCATCAACAATGCCTCCATTCCTGTTAAAGGCATCAATAACCTTGGCAACACCTGCTTCTTTAATGCTGTTATGCAGGTTGGTATATTTCTAAACTCCTTATGCAAAATATATATGTCCTCTATAATTTGATGTCCTCAATTTAGAATCCGGGATGAGAATGGTTTAAATGGTAGAAAGGGTTGAGAATGGTTTAATTTGAGAGGCTCCTCCCGGATGGCTGGCCTTCTCATCTTATATCTCCAGAAGTACCCTGACACCCTGCGGCCAAAACTTATTTTGGCCGCTTGTATCAGTGATCTCAACACATAGCTCATGACCATGGGGTAAGGGTAGGAACATTGATTGATCTTTGATCTGGTAAATTGGAAGCTTTACCTTTTGACTCAACACATTCTTCACCCTGACAGACCGATACAAAATCTGCATCACAGCAGACGCTGCAGTGATCCGCCTGTTGATCTCCTGCTCCCTCTTGTCCTCACTCGTGAACTTGACCCCGAGTGACTTAAAATCTTCCACTCTTATGTTTTAGCTGCTAAAACAAGTCACACAAGTCTAATAACGGAAAAAAAAACACGTGTTCTGATCAGAGGAAAGGGTGGCCATTCCTCTCAATCACACCCTGCCAGTTGTTACTGTATTTGTCTATGTGAACATTGAAGTCTCGCAGCAGAACGAGGGAGTCCCGAGTGGGACCGCTCTCCATCTCCCCTTTCAAGGATTACAAAAAGGTTGGGTCGTCAGAGCTGCTGTTTTGGTGCATTGGCAACAACCAAAAAAAATCACAGCATGTATTGTTTTCCTTTTATCTTCATGTCACTGTGAAGGCCGGCAGGATATCCGTCTGGTCGGTTGAGCTCACGGACCATACTTTGCAAAGGTCAGCACAAAAGTCATCTGGCACTGTTTACAGACAGTATATGTGACTTGTCTTAGACATGACCAACCCAGTGGTTCCCATCAGTACTTTGATGAAGCCATCATTGAATTTAATTTGACTATCAAGTGAGGTGAATGATGGAATTTGTTAGTTGTAGTCATATCGAGACACTGCTTGATGAATGCTTGTTTGATCCTGTGTCGGCTTAACTGTTTTTTTTTCTTGCGTTCGCACAGTATGTGGAAACACTCACAAACTCTTTACAATGACTTAACATGTAAACAGGGCAGCTTTTGCGGTCACTGTGATACATTTTCAAAACAGTGAGAAAAGCAGTGCAAACTTGGACATGTTTACCTGCCCACACATGAGTGGCTTTCGGTTGGTGCAGAGCACGATCACAATGCAATCCAACCATAAAGCCTACCCCGTCTCTCTCTGGTTGTGTCATGGTCACTGCAAACTGACATGCCTCTTTAACAATGAACCTCTTTTTTTTCTGCCATTTTGTTAATCACCCCTAGGACCTTCCTCTTTGATCCCCCCCCCCCCCCCCCCCCCCCCCCCCCCCCCCCCCCCCCCCCCCCCCCCCCCCCCCCCCCCCCCCCCCCCCCCCCCCCCCCCCCCCCCCCCCCCCCCCCCCCCCCCCCCCCCCCCCCCCCCCCCCCCCCCCCCCCCCCCCCCCCCCCCCCCCCCCCCCCCCCCCCCCCCCCCCCCCCCCCCCCCCCCCCCCCCCCCCCCCCCCCCCCCCCCCCCCCCCCCCCCCCCCCCCCCCCCCCCCCCCCCCCCCCCCCCCCCCCCACCCCCCCCCCCCCCCACCCCCCCCCCCCCCCCCCCCCCCCCCCCCCCCCCCCCCCCCCCCCCCCCCCCCCCCCCCCCCCCCCCCCCCCCCCCCCCCCCCCCCCCCCCCCCCCCCCCCCCCCCCCCCCCCCCCCCCCCCCCCCCCCCCCCCCCCCCCCCCCCCCCCCCCCCCCCCCCCCCCCCCCCCCCCCCCCCCCCCCCCCCCACCCCCCCCCCCCCCCCCCCCCCCCCCCCCCCCCCCCCCCCCCCCCCCCCCCCCCCCCCCCCCCCCCCCCCCCCCCCCCCCCCCCCCCCCCCCCCCCCCCCCCCCCCCCCCCCCCCCCCCCCCCCCCCCCCCCCCCCCCCCCCCCCCCCCCCCCCCCCCCCCCCCCCCCCCCCCCCCCCCCCCCCCCCCCCCCCCCCCCCCCCCCCCCCCCCCCCCCCCCCCCCCCCCCCCCCCCCCCCCCCCCCCCCCCCCCCCCCCCCCCCCCCCCCCCCCCCCCCCCCCCCCCCCCCCCCCCCCCCCCCCCCCCCCCCCCCCCCCCCCCCCCCCCCCCCCCCCCCCCCCCCCCCCCCCCCCCCCCCCCCCCCCCCCCCCCCCCCCCCCCCCCCCCCCCCCCCCCCCCCCCCCCCCCCCCCCCCCCCCCCCCCCCCCCCCCCCCCCCCCCCCCCCCCCCCCCCCCCCCCCCCCCCCCCCCCCCCCCCCCCCCCCCCCCCCCCCCCCCCCCCCCCCCCCCCCCCCCCCCCCCCCCCCCCCCCCAGAAATTCGAGTGAGTGTGAATGCTATTCCCTCTCTCGCTCACTCTTTCTCTTGTTGTATTCTCTCCTTGAAAACTGCAATCTTTTTGGTGAAAACATGTAATTGTTAGAGGATGAGCCATGTCTGCATTCACAATGCCTGCTCCATTGTGCCTTTTCCATAGCAACTGTCTTCATTGCCAATATGTGACCAAACAAATCTCTTGATAGCAACGGAAAATATACTTCTCTCTCTTATGGGACACTCACTACTCCTAACCAAGACTCTTCCTTCATTTTAAAGCAACACATGAGAAAATGACTATCAGTCTTCTAAATCAGTACACCATTTCACAAGGGTACTTTAAATTATCACATGGAATTGCAACAACCTATGAATGGTTGAGCGAATGTCCAGTCTTGTGTATCATCACATGATTTAAATGTAAATGATAAGATTGTTTTTTCTTGCAGAATTTGTCCCAAACTCACTTGCTCATTGACCTCATCCAGGAAGTGAAGGAGAAAGGGTATAAACTAAGGATATGCCCCCCAGTTGAGAGCAATCTGGTACAGTTCTAATGTCCTCTTCTTGATTTCTGGAATTCTCTTTTTAAATACTAATTGTTGAATTACTGGGTCAGTATTTATTACAGGCAGCAACTGGAGATGTTTCTACTGCACAACAGCTTGCAGGAGCGTGTAGCAGATATTGAGATAAATGTGTTGATTTAGATAATAATAATACATTTTATTGATAAGTGCCTTTCAAAACCCTCAATGACAATTTACAATCACAAAACAAGGACATAAATATAATCACAGATAAAATTATAAAAATAACAAGAGATAAAACTATCCAGAGAATTTGATTTTAAATAGGTGGGTTTTGAGAATCAATATTATGGATGTTGGGAGGAAGAGAGTTCCAGAGTTTGGGGGCAGAGCGGCTGAAAGCCCTGTCCCCCATTGTGCTGAGGCAGGCAAGGGACACACAGATGTCAGTGGGACCTTGCCTTACGAACTTAATTGGTTTCCAGAGTGTAAGGCGAAAAGTGTGTATCCCGAAAATTAATTTCCCATAGGAAACCATTAAAATGAGAATACTCCGTTCCCAGGTCCCCATAAAACATAATTTTCTACTTTCTAATTTTCTAAGCCTTAAAACGACACAAAATATACATTGTTTTATGTATAATAAATGTTCTTTATTATTATGATTAAAGAAATAAACTGTACTGTACAATAAAGTCATTTTATTTACCTTTGGGATGGTCGTTAATGGCTTGATGGAATGGACTGTCCGGTTTCCTCAGCATTAAACACTTGATGAGGAACATGGGCTTCTTTCACCATTTTGAGGAATGATCCCTTGTAGGTGCTTTCACTGTGATAATTATATCTAGTTCTTCATCAATTGTGATCTGTTTAGCTTGGTTGATAGCTTTTTGCATCAAGTGTACAGATGACTTGTGCGGGTTATTTGTGGAGCCTGAACAAAAGTGTGAGAGTGTGAGAATAGTGAGAAAATGGATGGAAAACAGTTAAAATATATCAGATATTTTAACTGTTTTTTTTTGTTTCAAGCTCTGTCATCTCCCTTTCGTGTGTGTGTGTGTGTGTGTGTGTGTGTGTGTGTGTGTGTGTGTGTGTGTGTGTGTGTGTGTGTGTGTGTGTGTGTGTGTGTGTGTTTTCTCACTCTCTCTGTCTGCCTGTCTCTTTAATGTTTAACCCCCCCTCCCCCCACTGCTGGGTTCTTGACCAATCACATGGCTTTAACCGAAGACTGGCGGCAGGGAATAGAGGAAAAACATACAGTGGCCACCATTTCCTTGTTAGGAGAACGGGCTCATTCGCGAACGACACATCACTCATTGTGGCAGCTCCGTGTGTATCCCGAAAAATAGTTCGTCTGCCAAGGTAAAATTTTCATAGATCTAACGTTCGTAAACTGAAAAGTTCGTAAGCCAAGGGCTTCGTAAACTGAGGTCTCGCTGTATATAGAATGATGACAACAAACTCAAAACGAGCAGTACCATAGTGAATTAAATCATAGTCTCACCGAATTTAACCAAATTGAATCGTTCCTCTTGATGAATAAACTTATTGACTGGATGGATCGACGTGTGTATCAAATCATCTTTTATTGGACTGATGCACACCCTAATAACCGAGCTGAGTAAAAACCAATGTATAATTATTTTAATGCAAGGTGTCATAGCTTTTAATTATTCAAGTGTGTGTGTGTGTGTGTGTGTGTGTGTGTGTGTGTGTGTCTGCGTGTGCGTGCGTGCGTGTGTGTGCGTGCGTTTGTGTGTGTGTGTATGCATTGTGTATGTTACATGTGCATTGTGTATGTACATGTGCATTGTGTATGTACATGTTTGTTTGTTTGTTTATTTATTTACAGGCACCATTGGTCGCAATGCTGCCGAGTCCTGAGCCCCTGACTGCAGCCATGCTTCTCTTCCTACAGTGCATGAAGGAACCAGGAAAAGGTCCAGTTAATCCCAAGATCCTCTTTAATCAGCTCTGCCAGAAGTAAGGCACTCTTCTTATATTTCCTCTTCGTTTTCAACCTATTATTCGTGTACTCCCTTCCTTGGAACTCATTCTAAAATGTAACCATCACAATATAAATCACCCACAATGTGGATGCACCACAAATGATAGAATATTTAGAAAAGGTTGCTGTGCGGTCTGAAATATCTTTTATATTTCAACATGTTTTCATTTACTTTCAAGACAATTTAAATTTCTCCCTGCCCTAAAAATGTCACAATGTATTGGTTTATTTATTTTGAGTTTGACAATCATTTGGATGTAAATCTGAAATTATACTAACCAGTACTGTACTATTTTCCGCCTGAATTGCTCGATAGCCATGTGATAGGTTATACAACACTGGAATTTATGCTATTCGAAAGAGGAGACTGCAAAGTGTAACTTCCTAAAACAAATGAAAAGAGACTGTTGTTGCAGTAAAGTTCTGTGTGTGATTGTATCGAAAAATAAGGACATTCATGTTTATGGTATGGTGCATATTATTATTTTTTTATGCTGGCGGCTGTGAATGTACATAAGTATATTGTTTCTGGTATTCACATCTACCAGTATAGAAATGTTAAACAGAAAAGAAGGCTTTTAACGTTTGGTTATGTTAAAGGGTCATGTGATTGATTTGGTATCTTAAGCAAAGGGTTTTGTTTGTCTTAAAGAGATTTAGATATTGTGGTCATATTCTTTGGGCTGGGTTCTTATTTAAACATGGTACATTGCAGGAGTTTGGTATTGCACTATTGTGCAGGTGGGTGACCAGAATGTTTGATGCTGGGTGACTTGGTACATCCCTGGTGCGGCTTTGACATTCATTCTGGTACCTAACTTTCAGCGACCAGGCGTGTGCATTTATTCTTGTGTGTGTGTGTGTGCGTGTGTGTGTGTGTGTGTGTGTGTGTGTGTGCGTGCGTGCGTGCTGCAACCTCACCTGGTACCATTTCAGCCCACAGCACTCGTGCGGCCTGTGTGCATTCAGACAGTAAGCATTTCAACCACCTGTATGCAATCAAATGTAACTAATTTTACATTGGGCTCATTCATTCCGCTCTCGTGCATTTGAAATGAAAGTGATTGTGTTCAGCCTCAATACTCATTTCTGACACACCCAAAAAAAACTTATTTTATTTTTATTTATCAGAGATGCAGCCTTTTTTCACTGGGGCTATTTTTGAGCCTGTGCATCAAATATTATTCATTGGTCATGAACCATTGTTCGTATCGCTAGCTCACCTGCAATATTACTTATATTTTTGTTAGTATTCATGATCAATGATGCAGACATTGTCATAGCTGTCGATTCTCATCCCCATTTGACAAAATCATCAATTCATTCAAATTAATGATCCTCTGAGTTGTTCCATAGCTGTTGTTGTTCAGGGTACCACTTCACACATTAAGTTGCCAGCGCAGTGTGAAGAAAACCCCCTTTTTATTGCTTGGTTTCCTTCCTAAAAATACAAACTGTGTTCAAATGCTGATTTCAACCTACAGTATAAACCAGGGGTTGGGAAACTTTTTGACTCAAAAAGCCGTAAAAGCAAAATATTTACACGCGCGCACACATTTATGTGTGTGCGTGTGATTTAAAAAAAATGTCAGAATGTATTATTCAAAATAACTGTGATAATACTCACCATGAATATGGATGGTTTTCTGTTCCTTGTGATTGGTAAAAATCCAGCCAAACTATCTGAAATAAAGTCAACTTGCCGGGTCCATACGTGAAGTTACTGCTAGCTAGCCTGCATACTGCTCATAAGCTTGCACACTTGATTTATGCTTTCTCTCGCAGAAGTAAATTGATGCTAATGCTAACGTAGAATGGGGCATGTCAAAGTGCCTCTGACATTCGACTGTTTCGTCAATGATATTGTTTCATTGCAAAGGCGAATGCTTCGGTCCATTCAACCTGGTGTGCAATACTCGTCATCTTTTTTTTACTCATCGGGCTGATTCAAAAGGGGGCGTTTACCTGTTTCGACTGACCGACACCTAGGTCAGTATGATCCAATCAAAATTGTGCTTTTTGCCAACCGCTAGGTCAGTATCAGCCAATCAAAATTCCATCTTCAGCCAACTGCAGCCCAAACAGGAAATGAACAGCGAAAAAGCAAGAACATGTACTATACAGTAAAGTCTCGTTATATCGATATTCTCGGGAGTTAGAAAAAATGTCGATATAACCGTACTGTCGATATATCCGTCCTGCGCCGAACTGCATTAACAAAAGCCGCCAAAAGAGGGCATCCAAGCGCCATATAAGAAACGAAGCTGGCCATATGAGCTCGCCATTTTGTGCCTGTTTTTTTTTGGGGGGGGTGAGAGATGTTCCCCCAATGTTGCCTCAAAATGGCACATATAATTCTTTAATCGATTGCAAACATGTATGCTTTCCTCTTCAGAACTACAGTGTATTAGAATCATATTCATAACTGGATGTGTAACAAGAAAGCATATTATCCGAATCTGAAGCCATTGTTTGGATTCACAAGCAATGCAAGACGTCTTGGCGTGAAGTCATTTTTATTGGTGTTTTGCATTTGAATAAAAAATGACATCGGTTGTCCTTTAATACACAGTATGGAATGTACAGTAATTTTCAAAATCATCACGCTTCAGCAGACAAAACAAGAAACGTCTTATACAGTACAGTGGGCATGTATATAACAAAACAGGGAAACTGCAACGCTTACATCTTACTGTATTATGTATGCAATTTAAAAAAGTCATCAATCTTCTTCTGCTTCCCATTTTTACCTTGTAACACAAACACTTCAATCTCGTCTGCTACACACGAGCTGACGTCTGAAAAAGAAAATGGCTCTGCTACACGGGAGCTTGTCACGTAACAAACTCACGTGACCAAGTCACGTGACCAAGTCGACCAATGACGCGACCGATACAGCGACCGATACAGATTTCGGTAATGGTGGTACTGTATAGAAACCCCTAAGCAAATATCGATTCATCTTAAATATCTTTTGTATCGATATAAACATAGCAAAATGGCTGGCGGGAGATGAAAAAGAGCACCGGATTATCGTAAAAACCACGAATCGTACTAAACGGAACTAATTATACATAAAAAGACTAGAAATGAAAATAGTGTCGTAATAAGCAGTATTATCAATATAAACGATATCGATATAAAGAGACTTTACTGTATTTCGTTTTATCTGCAAGCCAGATGCAATCATCAAAAAAGCCCTATATGGCTCGCGAGCCTTAGGTTCCCGACCACTGGTATAAACAATATGACTTGGGAAGTCATGTAGGTCAAGTCCTAAAACCATCAACTCTCGTCTGACTCCAGTCAGGTCCTATAACTCGAATCGCTGAACTTCACAATACTGTATGTTGCTGAAGAGTACAGTTGCACCCTATGATGTAGTTAATGCTGTAGGATCAGCCAATTAATTTGAAGGCATAGCCTCTTTCAAAGATAAATTCATCTGTGGGAAATTTTGAAGTGTTCAAAGAGTCAAGTGCCAGATATCTCTTCCAATGCACCTGATGAAAAAGAAAAACTTTTCTTTTGTTTGAGATGTCGCTAATTATTGTTGAAGTGAGTTTGACTATCTTACCACTTGTATGGACAATAAAATGTTACCAAGAAAAATTGTCTCCACTTATTTCTTTCTTGGGCTGATTAAAATTTTAGGATGGCCAATGTGAGCGTAATCCGGTTGGGAGGAGAGAAAAAAAAATAGATTTCATTTTATTTCCTTTGTGTGTATTTTTGTCTTCTAAATGTCAACTTACTCACATCTTTGAAAAATATTGTTTAGAACCCTTTATGAGAAGACTTACTTGCTCGATGGAAACAGCCAAGGATGACAATGAATTCTATCTCTTGCTGTGACATGTACACAAAAACATGGGCATGCACTACAAACAGCATCAGGCTGGATGGACATGTTTGTCTGCACGGTAGGCAAGACGTCTTTCAGCTTTGATCAGAAAGATATTCACAGTTGTTTGAAATAATATAGGCTTGCCTTTTTTGTTGCTGTTAAATTTAGAGTCTTGGTCAGAATTTTTTAATTGAGTTCTCGCTTCTGGAAAAAACAGTTGTGTTTCAACAAAAGGAAAACCTGCAAATGCACATACAGTATGATAATGCACAATACACTGTAGCAAAATAGAATCTTTTCAAACCTTTGCATTTTTTGAATGGACGAGTGGGGCCAGAGTTGGGTCTGAGCAAAGATTCACAGTCTCTGGACTGTGAAGCAAATGCACAAGCTATGAGCGAAAATCTGCCGCCCAGCCAAAACCTGTCCATTCAGAGCCAAAGTTCATTAAAAAAAAATTTCCAGCGTAGTCCTACATTTACCCGTGAAGTAATCCTCCTCAAACTCTCTTCAACTCAATTATCCAATTACTTTTATTAATCCCTTGATTCTATTTCTGCAAATGACCACATCCTTGTTTATCCGGTTTACGTGGATTATGTTCAGAATAAATTTGGTAAAAAAAAATATGTATGCATTTTTTTTCTTTTTACCTATGTTTGTATCCAATATTTTTGCTGACTCTGTATGCAAAATAAAAAGGCTTTTATTTCCGATATATTTACACTATTTAATATCAGAAACAGAAAGCCTTTAATAGTCCTACAGTGTGGAAACTTGCAATCTACAGCAGCAAATTTGCTGGGGGTGGGAAAAGGGGTCGAAAGGAAAAAAAACAAAGTATTGCATGTACAAAAAAATACAGAAGAGTAGTAGTACAGTAGTAGTAGTAGTAGTAGTAGTACAACTGCACAAACATTTGTAATAGAAAGAACTGTACATAGTGCAAAGTATAAAGCATATATGATATATGTAACTGTATTTTGTCTACAACATATCTCAATATCTCTCCCTGTATTTTCTTTTTTGCATATTTCGGTGACCATACTGTAAGTGATTGAATGTTTATGTCCGCATGTGATTAAGTGGAGGAATAATTCGTGATTTTCTTTGTTTACGGGTGCATGTTGCTCTTACGTGGGTTCAGGGTATGAGCTTGTGTGGCCTTGTGTCTGGTACTAACTCATCCGGCTATTAATTGTGTTAGCACCGCAGCTGTTTGCATTGAGCAGATTGAGAACAACGCTACAGGGTCCTTCTGCTTCCCTCCACAGGGACGAGCTTCCAGACCTCATTTTTGCCACTTAATTCAAACCAATTTTTAACTTTTCATTTTTTAAATTGTTTCTTCTTCCAACCCCCTTTTTGCTTCTGCCTGACTCTTGTATTCTTCATTTACTGTGGTCTGACGACATTATCAAGAATGATGAAACAACAAGTGGACAATTCATTGCATGCAGTTACTTTTTAGGCCTGGTAAATAAATAGCATATGTCCCCTCCACAATTTCACCCCGCATCCACCTTTCTCTTTTGAATGCGCGGATACTGATCAATTTAATGTCAATACAGTAAAGTCTCGTTATATCGATATTCAAGGGAGTCCGAAAAAATATCGATATAACCGGCCGGGACTATCGATATATCCGACCCTGTTTGCATGTAATTTTCTCCGTGCGTGCATAGAAATAATATCGCTATAACCGGGACTATCGATATATCCGATATCGATATAACGAGACTTTACTGTATTTAGAGTGGGAGCAGTTGACTTTGGACAAAACTAGACCTCCTGCCAAGCACAGATTGTTTGCCAACAAATAATGTATCATACCACAAAGACTTTGTGATAAAGTCACTAGTTTGCTACACATTTTTAACACACAAGCCCAACTCTCGGACTGTTGGTCTCTCAACGCCAGAAGTGTTGTGCTTCTCACTTTGTGTCAGGCATATGAGACCAGCCTGTCCTGTGGTTATGTGGCTATTTGGGTCCAACAGGTTGATGTGGCTCTGTCCTTTGCTGCCCATATGCCCCTGACATCTGTCCTCACATCTGTTAATTGTGGACAGCCGGGGGTCGGATACAAAAAGAGCCTTTCCTTTTCGCACATAGATAACAAAATACGCCATCGGGCCACCTACATGATTAGCACGGAGAATACTTGTATATTCTAAGTGACGACTGTATTGATACTGTCGACGGGATTGGTGATTATTTGTGTGTCTCTTCAAATGATACATGTTCCATTGATGTACAAGGTAACAAGGCAGACCGTCATGAAGCAGAAACACTAACCCAATATGCACAAGTTGTTTGTGTAACAGATTCTGTAATTTACATCCGATACCGTATATTTAAATATTGGAGAGCTGTTTGGTCAGTTAATATTGAATATCTATAAAATGATTTGCAGCGGCTAATTTTGATTTGCATTTTATGTACATGTATTTTATTCATGTTTATTTTTCTTCCTTCCCCAATCTAGGGCTTCACGCTTTAAGGGGTATCAACAACAAGACAGCCAGGAGCTACTTCACTATTTGCTGGATTCCATACGAGTAGAAGAAACTAAAGTGAGTAATATCCATTTCTTTAGGGAACACAGAACGGCCCGTTTGATATATTTTTTTTCTATACCTGTTATAATTTTGCAAATCAGAGTTTTGATCTGATGTTTCATAACACGCATACACTCCTGTGACCGTGTGCACGTGTATGGCTGCGAGGCTGCGATGCATTGCCACCCCCAAACTCTTCACAGAGTAATTAGCAGGCCCAAAGCCGTTTTTTGGAAGGCTGAGATGTTCCCAGTTGCCCCACCAGTGGCTATGTGAACCTAGCAAGGGACATTAGCGGGTGTGTTTAGTGGTCAGCCCCAGGCTCCACTGTCTCAGATCCTATTCAAACTTGTGAACATATGCAGTTGTGCCACTTCAGGGACTTGCAAGTGGTATAGCCAGCATCATTGTGCGATCTTGGGAAACCCACAGCTGCTGAATGAACTCCCGGGCTGCCCCATTGTGCTTGGGGGTCACCCATCAGCCCCTCCCTGACACACACACACACACACACACACACACACACACAGACACATCATCCAATTTAATCAGGGGCGCGTAGAGGAGGAGTTTCAGTCTTCATGTAATCAAATGCTTTTGATCAACCAGGCGTGTTCACAAAATACACTACCATAATAGCTAATCTTCTGTGTTAAAGGGAAACAATCTGACATTTTTGGGGTACATTTTTACTGGGGAAAAATGTACCCCAAAAAGACCCTAAAAACACTTCTGTCCCAAATTAGTAATCTTTCATTTGTTTGTGCTCATTGTTCATCTCCTGTAACATTTTGAGTGTTTTATTCATACATTGCAGGAGAGTGTTAATCCATGCTGCTGTATGTGTAGCTGAGCATGAGGAGGTGATGGCCGCTGACTATCCTCTTCCAGAGGCCCTAAATGTTTGTGTTCATTGGCTATTAGTATCAGGGAGCTAAATATGCTAATGTGGCCCCAGTCAATTATCAGCAATTAACTGAGACGGTAGTTATTACTCTCTCAGGGCATGGACTGTCCTTCTTCACCTCATCTTCTTTTTTGGTTCCACTCCTACACCCTTTTACCAGCAATCCTGCCCACGCCCACTCCTTACCCATGTGGGAGTGTGCATGCTGTTACTTTTGAGAGAAGGGGTGGGGGTTACTGGTAATTAATTAGGAGAGCATCAGCCTCATCTCCATGTGCTGTGTTGACTGAGTGGTCTGAAAGATTGGCTGGACTGGGATTAACAAGGTTTTTTGACCTAAATAGCCAGTCCAATGCGTGGGTCCTGTGACAATGGGGGTGACTGGTCTCAAATACAGACACAGACCACAGGCAATTATATATTGATTGGTGCTTTACTGTGGCTGTGCCTCTTCACAGCTCTCTCACCAACAACTCACTGACCGTGTCACCTTTAATCAGAGGAATGCTCTCTCTAAAGAGTTTACACGCGCGCACACGCACATACACACGCGCGCACACACACAGACACAAATGAAGCTCATCTTAACAGTTTCAGACAAGGACAATCATTATTTTACTAATGATGCTTGTAATAAATACAACTGTCAAGCAGAGCATTTGCAGGGAAGTTGATATTTTTGTCATGGATGTAATTAAACAACTACAAAGAAACAGAAAGGGAATTTACCATAGATTGCAATGTTCACGTTTAAGTTCGCCAAGGAATTTCACGTGAAGTCACAGTTGTTTCCTTTTATTTGTTTTCCAGAGGATCAAGGCAGCAATCCTCAGGGCTTTCAATAATCCCACCGAGAAGACGGCAAATGAGGAAACCAGGCGTCAAGTCAAAGGTTTGTAATGCTGAACGGACTAAGAACCATACTGCCATCTACTGGCCCTTCAATGAAAGGCTATTATCTAACATCTAAACAAGATACTGTACAATATTTACAAATCAAAACCTGAGAGCTGCTAAGGCAGATAATATGAAAGACAGCCTCGTCATTTCAGGTTTCAAATTGGGGCGCGAGTTTATAGCCCTAAGAGTACTGAACTGTATTGTCTTGGTGAATGTGGCATTTTCACCAAATAGTCACTTACAGTTATATTCTTATACATTTTTAAAACAAATTCACAATGTCTCATCCCACCAGCATATGGGAAGGAAGGTGTAAAGATGAACTTCGTTGACCGCATCTTTGTTGGAGAGCTGACCAACACCATTATGTGTGAAGAGTGTGAACATGTAAGTGTGGGTGGGTAAAATGAGAAATCCTTTATTTGTCTCACAATGGAGAAAGTAAACATGATGTATGAATCAATCAAAATAAATCAGTAGCATTGAGAGTGAATCTTTCTTGAGATGCATCTTATTACAACACATACACACAAAAGATTAAGATCAGGGAATGTTGTGAAGCACTTTCAGATGTTTTGCGATTCACAGCTGTATACAATAAATACATTTAACTTCTCTTCACTGATTTCTCTTTCAGATCTCGACAGTTAAGGAAGCTTTCATAGACATCTCTTTACCCATTATAGAGGAACGTGTAAGACGCTGAACAACGGTTTTATGAATGATGGATTCTTAATTTTGCTTAAAATGAACTTTTTTTTTACTTTGTGCTGATGGTGTTGTTTACTTGCTACAGATATCAAAACCATCTTATAGTGTCAGGTCAGTGAAGAGAAATCAGGAGCAGGAAAGCAACACAGCGGTCCTTTCCACTACGAACTCAGCCACCAAAAACACTAGGAAGCCGAGTGGACAGGTGGGTCACTGCTCCTATTCGACGCTATTTTACACATCAGCATTCAAATGTCTATGATGGCGAAATGTTGTCATGGTTTTTATTTTTTGTTCTTCAGAAACACAGCCACGGCAGGAGGTCTTCCAGTTCTGTGGACGGAAAGGGGGCTGGCTGCAGTATGGAACAACCTCAAGAATTGGGAATTGCAGGTGGATCAGCCCACGAAATGGGCACTTGTGGAAGCCTCTCAGATGCAAGCGAGAGAGGCTCTGGTCCTCAAGACAGCAGTAATGATGCCGACAGCGAGGCTTCAGAAAGCGATTGGCCCTCTCACTCTTCCTGCTCCAGTCATGTCCAATCTCACCCGACACTCACTGTCAATTCATCCACTCTATCACTTTCTACCTCATCATCCTCCTCTTCCAAGCAAGTTGATACTGTTGAGCCGCTTGCAAGCCGCTTGCAATCAAAAGTCAGCCTTGGCTGTAATTCGGTGGACATGACTTCCTCTTTGCGATGTTCTCCTGAAGAAACAGAGGAAACAAAATCCAGAGAGAATCTCCATCATCATTACCAGCTGGGGGCGTTCCAGGCACTCTCCCAAAGTTATAATCCTGGCTCCAAGGAGTGCTCCATCCAGTCCTGCCTACACCAGTTTACCTCATTGGAACTTCTGATGGGCAACAACAAATTGCTTTGTGAGAGCTGCACTGAACGCAGACAAAAAAAGATGCGCAAGGCCAGCTCAGCTGGTGGGCAAAAAAAACCTTTCATGTCCATTCGTTGTACTAAATTCATCCTGTCTACTTGATAACTAATGTTAAGCAGATTCCTTACTTACAGACAGTGTATTGTCGGTGTTCAAATACCTGACATGTTTCGGCGACTACTTCCGCCTTCGTCAGAGTGTCACGGATGTTGCTGTGACGCGCCATTTTCAGCTGGTGTTGCTATGAGGGCGTGACCTACCTGTCAGAACTGACAGGCAAGCCACGCCCCCCGCTGTCCGCTCGTCCCTCCAGGATGCTGCTCCAGGTAGTAGAGAGCATGTAAGCTCCCTCATCCCTGTTGATGGTCCTTGGTCCTCGCTTTCGGATTTCAATGGCCTCCCTGATCCAGCGCTGATGTTTTTTGTCTTCGGTGCGGATGACTCTGGCCTTCTCCCAGTCCATGATGTGGTTCTCTCTTTTGCAGTGGTCCGTGATGGCTGATTTATGGTGCTCCTGTTGTGCTTGTTCTTTTATTGCTCTTGTTTGGATTGTTGCCGTCTCCTTCTCGCACTCGTTCTTGTGCTCTTTCTTTCTTGTATTGAAACTCCTTCCTGTCTCCCCGATGTATGATTTATTGCAATAGTCATGCAATAAATCATACATCGGGGAGACAGGAAGGAGTTTCAATACAAGAAAGAAAGAGCACAAGAACGAGTGCGAGAAGGAGACGGCAACAATCCAAACAAGAGCAATAAAAGAACAAGCACAACAGGAGCACCATAAATCAGCCATCACGGACCACTGCAAAAGAGAGAACCACATCATGGACTGGGAGAAGGCCAGAGTCATCCGCACCGAAGACAAAAAACATCAGCGCTGGATCAGGGAGGCCATTGAAATCCGAAAGCGAGGACCAAGGACCATCAACAGGGATGAGGGAGCTTACATGCTCTCTACTACCTGGAGCAGCATCCTGGAGGGACGAGCGGACAGCGGGGGGCGTGGCTTGCCTGTCAGTTCTGACAGGTAGGTCACGCCCTCATAGCAACACCAGCTGAAAATGGCGCGTCACAGCAACATCCGTGACACTCTGACGAAGGCGGAAGTAGTCGCCGAAACATGTCAGGTATTTGAACACCGACAATACACTGTCTGTAAGTAAGGAATCTGCTTAACATTAGTCTTTCATGTCCATGTTTAACCCGCATAGGGTTTTAAAATGATGTATTTGCAACAGCTCTCCATTCAAACAAATGGGCAAATGCCTCTGGTATTTCAGAATTCTCACTTGTATTTTGCATTTCTCTTGTAGAGAAAAGGGTAGAGAAGATTTACACCAGTGCAAGGAAACAAATGCTCATTTCTTCACTTCCTCCTGTGATCACGTTGCATCTGAAACGCTTCCACCAGGTTTGTCATCTTTTTTTAAAAATCAATTGACTTTTTTTGTGTGCATATGAATGCTTCAGCTCACGAACCTTTCGCCTCACGAACATTACATTTGCGAGCATATAGTCTCGGCTGACGAACTAGTTTTCGGCGGACGAACCAAACCGCACAGCACCATGGTGGCTGGCGGACTAGTTTTCGGCGGATAAACACCAAACCACACGGTCGAACAGCGGTCGAGTAGTTTTCGTCACCCCCTTTCTTTGAGTCCGGACGTGGTTTGTTATTGAGTTTATACTTTTGCTATTATGGGACCAAAAAGATCCCACCACAAGCCGAAGAAGACACAAAAGAAAATTACGGTTGAGCAGAAGAAGGAGATCATCAAAAAACACGAACGAGGTGTGCGTTTGTGTGACATAGCGTCCCAGTACCAGTATGCTAAGTCGACCATTGCTACCAACCTTAAGAACAAGGAAGCTATTAAGAATGCGTGTGTGGCTAAGTGTGTTTCTGTGTTGTCGAAGCAACGGTCTCAGGCAATAGAAGAGGTTGAAAAACTTCTGTTGATTTGGATTAATGAAAAGCAGCTAACAGGGGACAGTGTGAGTGAGGGTATTAATTACAATACAATAGCACATTTATTATACATAAAATAAGGTATATTTTGTGTAGTTTTCAGGCTTATTTAGCAGAAAATTATGTTTAATGGCAACCTGGGAACGCATTATTCTCATTTTAATGGTTTCTTATGGGAAATAAATGTTCGGAAGACGAACTTTTCGCCTTACACACACTTTCTGGGAGCCAATTAAGTTCGTGAGCTGAGGTATCACTGTATGTGTATTTCTGAATGTATGTCTGAGAGTCAGACATCTGACCGCTGCCGTTTTGTCTTCAAAGGCAGGTGTGAATCTACGAAAGGTGAACCGCCATGTCGACTTTCCGTTGATCTTAGATCTGGCCCCATTTTGTTCAGCGTCATGCAAGGTAGAAATGTATTTCACTCATAGGTACAACCGCATTATCTGTGCCAAATTGTTTTTCTATTTCACATTAGCTTTATTTTTTAATGAATGTTCTTTGGCTTTAGTGTAGTTGGTGAATAGTTACGTTAAAAATAAACGTATTATTATGATTACTATTACCGTTTTTCTTATTTTCCTTTGTGCTATTTGTATTTGTACAACTTCAGCAGAACCTGCTGCATGGCGACCGCGTCCTTTACAGCCTGTATGGGATTGTAGAGCATAGTGGCTCAATGCGTGGTGGTCACTACACTGCATATGTAAAGGTCCGTGCTCCCCAAAGGAAAACAGAGCATCACAGGAACTTGTCAGGTCAGGGCTCAGCAGTCTCTATTACTAACTCCTTTCGAATTGTTATAATGCCCATTTTCAAAGTCTTGTCCTCAATGAAGCAAATGTTCCATGGAATTGTGTCGAGCTGAGACAGACAGCTTTGCTTGTTACTGATGTGCTAATGAGTTGCATAATGCGACAGTGGCATACTCATTTGTTAAATTCATTTTTTTTGCCTTTCTTTATTTGATATATATTTGGCAATCACGTCTGCATCAAATCCCTTTTCGCTGAAACATATTTGTAAAATTCCCCTCCAAAATAGATTCATACGCTTGAGTGAATTTTCTTCTAATTCATGAGGGATTTTTTTGTTTAGTGTGATGTAGTCTGAAAAATACGATCCAGTGATACCTCATCTTATGAACTTAATTGGTTCCCAGAAAGGCTTGTTTGGAAGGCGAAAAGTTTGTCTTCCAAACATTTATTTCCAATAAGAAACCATTAAAAAGAAAATAATCCATTCCCAGGTCCCCAGAAAACATAATTTTCTACTAAATAAGCCTTAAAACTACACAAAATATACCTTATTTTATGTAAAACGAAAGTGCTATTTTATTGTAATTAAAGAAATAAACGGTACTGTACATAAGTCTTTTTATTTACCTTTGTGATGGTCGTTGATGTAGTTGCCTCTTGATGATATCCGAGTGAAGTTGCCGTGCTTTCTTGGCAATAATACCCTCACTCACACTGTCCCTTGCTAGCTGGTTTTTGTTAATCCAAATTAACAGAGGTTTTTCAGCCTCTTCTATTGCCTGAGACTGTTGCTTAGACAACAGAGAAACACCCTTAGCGACACATGCACGCTTAATAGCTTCCTTGGTCGACTTAGCCTCCCGGTACTGGGACGCTATGTCACACAAACGCACACCTCGTTCATGTTTTTGGATGATCTCCTTCTTCAGCTCGACCGTAACTTTCCTTTTGTGTCCTCTTTGGCTTAACACTAGCCTGTGGTGGGGTCTTTTTTGGTCCCATAATAGCGAAAGTATCCTTGATAGCAAAACGCATCCGCACTCAAAGAAAGGGGGAGCTGTGGCGCTGTTCGACCGTGTGGTTTGGTGTTCGACCGCCAAAAACCAGTCCGCCAGCCACCGTGGCGCTGTTCGGTTTTGTTCGTCCGCCGAAAACTAGTTCGTCAGCCAAGACTATATGCTTACGAATTTAATGTTTGTCAGGCTTTTCGTTTGGGAGCTGAAGCGTTCGTATGCTGAGGTATCACTGTGCTTCTAATTCAGGCGTGGTCAATCACGACAGATGCATTGGGCCCCCCCGCCTTAAAATCTGAGGTAATTTGCTGACAATCTTAGTGCTTACCACCCTTATTTGCGCATGCAGCCAGTCAGTCGTCATCTGACTGGCTGCCCTGTACGTCAATCAAGTAACAGTTTTAATGATAGCCTGACATCATAACTTATCTGTCCATACTGTCCATGGAAGCGTTATTTGAAAATCAGCACCACTGTGGAGCAAGTGGTGCTGCTCCACGAGTCTTGCTGCTTGTCATGTGAAAGCCCGAAAGCCGAAATGAACCAGTCCATGAGCTGCATCTGACTCGTTGGCCACCCCACTTGTAATTGGAATTTAAATATTTTTGATCCAATTAAGAAATCATGACTGAGAATGGGATGACAGAATATATACTAATGCATAGCTTCAATTGAATAAAAAAAATTGTACAGTCTTGTGCAAAAGTCTAACTTTCTTTGTTGTTGTCATATACTCATTGTCGCCTCAGTCAGTAACTTGTAAGATTTCAACTAATATAGTAAAGTCTCGTTATATCGATATCGGTTATATCGATAGTACTGCTTATTACGATACTATTTCTATGAATGCAAGGAGAAAATTTACATGCCGCAGGATTGGATATATCGATAGTCCGGTTATAGCGATATTTTTTCAGACTCCCGAGAATATCCATATAACAAGACTTTACTGTAGTTTGTAACGGGTCCACGCAAATGAATGCAAAACCATTCTTTCATTCATTCGTTTTCTGATCCGCATATCCGCACAAGCATCGCTGGGGCCTATTCCTGCAGTCTTTGGGCAGGAGGCGAGTGACACACAGTGTGCACTTAAAATAATAAAATGACTGGGGGAAAATCCATCAAAGGGGCACTGTGTTTTAGAGAGGGATTGCTGTATTTCAATCCATTTTAGGGATGATGTGGCTCAGGTTGTGAATAACGCTGGTACAAACAAGCCAAACGAAGAAAATTCCACTGTAGCATAGCTGCAAATAATGTTTCTTGTGATTTAGCAGCTAAACAGTTTGTCAGTATCGTAAACTACTGCCTCCATCACATTAAACCGTTCGTTGTTGTACACATAATGTGTTTGTGTTTCAGTTGCAAAGGACTATAGCAGCAGTTCCCAGGGCCAGTGGTTCTACATCAGTGATACTACAGTCCAAATGGTACCAGAGTCCAGAGTTCTTCTCTCTCAGGCCTATCTGCTCTTCTATGAGGAAATGATCTGATCTGACAAATTTCATACAACCGACTCGTGTTGTGTTTTCATCTCTTAAAGGACAACCGACATCACTGTTTTGTTTCCTAACTGACATCAGAAAAATGTTTTATAGCATCTAAAATACCCAAAACACGCAGTATGATATTTTTAGTCAAATGCAAAACACCAATAAAAATGACTTAAAGCAGGGGTCCCCAAACTTTTTCCTGTGAGGGCCACATAACTTTTCTCTTCTGTGATGGGGGGCCGGTGTCAGTCTGTAACAGAAAAAGTGTGACGATCGTAGGGGAGCTTAATTTTTTTTTCCAGACAGCCGCACACAACCAAATAACCCTTTACATGTGCTTTACAGAAAAATCCCGGGAAAACACATAAATAACGCGATGGTGAATCGTTGTGTGTTGCACCAAGACTACTTGACATTCGCTGACACAAATTCCCAGCAGACAAATCAGCCCATTTCAAACGGAGCTTGGGTGCCATCTTCTGCATTTTCTGGGACGCTACGCTACACATCAGTCCTGACGCTTCAAAATGACCCGGAAGGACTTTTTTAATCGATTACCTGTGTTTTGCTTTTCTACTTTCATTTCTTTCATAACTTTGCTGCTGTGAAATGTAAATGTCTCCACTGCGAGACTAATAAAGGCAAATCCAATCCAATCCAAACATTCATGCTTTCCTCTTCAGAACTATTTGAATCATATTCATAACTGGATGTGTAACAAGAAAGCATATTCTCCGAATCTGAAGCCATTGTTTTGATTGTTGAGCAAGGCAAGACGTCTTGGCATAACGTCACCAACTAGGGGCGGGACTTTCTGAAAATCCCCAATTTTCAGCTCAATTTTTTTGCAGTTTTAGCACACTTTAATTAAGTCATTTTTATTGGTGTTTTGCATTTGACTAAAAATATCAGCCTGTGTGTTTTGGGTATTTTAGATGCTATAAAACGTTTTTCTAATGTCAGTTAGGAAACAAAAAAAAATGTGCCGGTTGTCCTTTAAGGATTGGAAAATGGGAACTGCTTTTCTTCAATTACATTTACTATTCTTTTCTGTCATACATTCAATATCATACAATTATCTGGATGAACATTTGAATATGGGGTTACGCTGCAAATGGCGTTTGCTTTTTACTGGTGTTGTACTTACTGGTTGGATGAGTCCAACCCTGTTAATACAACAAGGTGTCAGAGGTTTATTTAGTCAGCATGGCGACCAGATATTATCATTTGAAATGAAACTTTGAGGCATTTATTCACATAACCTACTATGATATGAGTCAAAATTCACATTATACTGTTTGACTTGCTACACAGAGCAAAGTAAAAGGTTGCGCAATCCATTTCTTCCCTTTTACGTCAAAATATTTCAGCACATCACATTTGCCAAAGATTAAGTCAAATACAAATCAAAACAATCAAAAGTGTTTTTCTGTATTTTTGGGGGTTTATTTAAGGCAATCGTTTGTGGCGCATGGAAAATACTGAATACTGTTGATCATGTAAATCTCATTGCATTACTTGCACAGTATTTGGCCTCTGTTGTTGTAGCTAACATCCAGACATAAAATGCCTACCCAGCTACTATTGCTAAGGTTTTACCAAATCATAGGAATGAAACGCTGAAACTTCACGCCTCACTGAAAAAACATCTGTGTATAATATGCAAAATATGCGTGTTCTTACACACACACACACACACACACACACACACACACACACACACACACACACACACACATATATATATATATATATATATATATATATATATATATATATATATATATATATATATATATATATATATATTGTGATGTCACGAGAGGCTGTGTCCTGGAGGGCAAATACATCCCCCTAAGATGGCTCCACCCAGAGAGAGTCTTGGCCCCATCTGGTGGAAGGCAGCAATTAAAACCACACACCTGCAGCTGATCAGGGCTTGATTGGCAGGCAAGGCTCTTAAGGCAGAGAGCCTCTGAGTGTGGAGCTTGGGGAAAGACAAGCTCGATTGCTGCGTGGAACTCATCGCCAGTTGGGACCACACGACTGGACACTGGATTTGAACCTAGCTAAGGTGGCTAGGCTACATGATGAGGACGTCAAGAGTGGTGAGGCCTAGTGACTCTTGTAAAGAACTCCGTCTTCAGTTTTCCCTCAGAAGAGACATTATTTGGATTTAAGTAGCAGAAGAGACTTTATTTGGATTTAAGTATCAGAAGAGACTTTATTTTGACAAGTATTGGAAGAGACACTATTCGATTTGCTTGTGAATTCCCCCTGAAACCCTTGATTAAAACCTTTGTTTGTATCCAAACCTGTCGTCCATTGCACTTCTTGTCCTGTCCCGCTGAGAGCTAGCCTCTCATGATATCACATAATATATATATATATATATATATATACCGTATTTTCACGACCATAGGCGCATATAAACGTCTCAGATTTTTTTCAAAATGTGCGGTGCGCCCTATAGTGCGGACGTATCAGAGACCACCATGAGGAGGACGTGGTAGAGAAAACGAGGGGTGGGGGGGTGGGCCTGGTTTGTGTATAAACGAACAGGTATGTGCTTTATGTAGAACACAGGTTGCGAAAGCAAATCAAACTTGTTAAATTCCATGATAATTGCTCAAATCTGAGCCAAAATTTCACATTTTTGGATGTCAACCACAATAAAAGTCATTATTCTTGACTTCAGATTTGTAAACGAGTTATTCATTAATTTGCTGTGTGCTCTATATGTAATATTTGAAGGGATTTAAACATTCTAATGGGTTCCCCAAATTCATAACGGCCCTCGAGAGGAAACCATAACTACAATGTGGCCCGCGGCAAAAAAATGACTTTGACACCCCTGATGTAGAACATTGCTGTTTTAACAACCCTGAAAATGGCAAAGAGACATGGTTATGAAGCTCAGTTTAAACTGAAGGCTATCAGCTACGCCGAGGAGCATGGCAATGGAGCGGCCGTGACATAATACGCGGACATAAGGCAAGGTGCGGAGTTGGAGGAAAGATTCGAGCAATGGATCGGCGAGTTAAGAGCGAGCGGAAGGAGCTTTTCGACTGTCACCATCCCACTCAGAGCAGTAACGCTATCGGAGGAAATGAAAATTGAACATTTCCAAGGAGGTCCGACTTGGTGCTGGCGTTTTATGAAACTGTGCCATTTCTCCATCCGGACTAGGACTACTGTAGCGCAGCAACGGCCGGCGAAAAGCTGGCGAAAAGGCTTCGTTTCCTGTTGTGCTTACCTGCCATGCTAACGGAGAGAAACTCCTGCCGATTGTGATTTTTTTAAAGAAAGACTTTGCCTAAAGAGACATTTCCAGCAGGCGTTATTCTTAAGGCAAACGAAAAGGGCTGGATGTTACGCCACAGTTTGCCAATGGATTGTGGTTGCTTGGGCTAACGTGTCTGCTAGCACGGTGGTTCGAGCTTTGGGGAAAAGTCGGTACCGGTAATGTGCTCTTTTTTTACAATGCTGACGCCTATTGAGTGATGATTACAAAATGTAATTACTTTGTAATTAATAAATAAAGCACTACCAAACTTAGTTTTGCTCCAGATCTGTTTTTTAAAATACACACACTTGTCGGCCAGTGTGTTGTTGTGGGGCGGACGTACGTATGGCAGTAGTAGAGGATATGTACCGGTATATAAAATTTGCGCCCTATCAGCCGGTGCGCTCAATGTGTATATCTCATCTCATCTCATTTTCCGTACCGCTTATTCCTCATTAGGGACGCGGGGGTTGCTGGAGCCTATCTCAGCTGTCTGCCAGCCAATCGAAGGGCACACAAAGACATACAACAGTCACTCTCACACCTAGGGACAATTTGGAGTGGTCAATCTGCTGCTATGCATGTTTGTGGAGTGTGGGAGGAAACCGGAGGAAACCCACGCGGGTCCGGGGAGAACATGCAAACTCCACACAGGGAGGCCGGACCGGGACGCGAACCGGCGACCTCTGCACTGTGAACCTGGTGTGCTAACCACTCGGCTACCGGGCCGCCCTTCAATGTGTATATTAAATACAGAAATGGCACACATAAATGAGACTGCGCCTTTTCACACGGTGCGCCCTTTGGTCGTGAAAATACGGTATATATATATATATATATATATATATATATATATATATATATATATATATATATATATATATATATACAGTAAAGTCTCGTTATATCGATATTCAAGGGAGTCCGAAAAAATATCGATATAACCGGGACTATCGATATATCCGATATCGATATAACGAGACTTTACTGTATAATATATATATATATATATATATATATATATATATATATATATATATATATATATATATATATATATATATATTTATATATATATATATATAAATAGATTCCACAGATTCAGTGACTGTGCTTATTATGAAACGTGCATGGGGGAAAGGAACACATTCAGAATTAAATGCCCGAATTGCTACTGTATGTGACATTAATTTCCATTTAAGTTTGTAATCGTCTAATACACTTGTGCAATATGTCGAGGTATGCAGGGTTTTTCCTTGAGGCAATTTCTTGTTTGTTTTTGTATTTTTGTAGCACATTTCTTCTTTAAACAATGGACTTGTTTTATACATTGAAACTATGAACAGATAATATTAAAAATGTAATCAATCAAATGTACATTATTTACAAAATTTTCTTCAGAACCCTGTTGTTTAGCCACAACAGCTTGAATAAAATGTAGGGCATGATGAAAATTATGTTTTGTCTTGGCACTTGGAGTTTATGTCATCCTGTTTTTTTCCCCTTGCTGTTCTCTAAAATTGTGGCGACAAACGCTCTGACTGTTGCTCTGTGTCACAAGGTGCCACATTTGAGCCATCTCGGCTGCTGATACGCCCTGACAGGCGCAAAGCAGGACTGCTCCACAACATGTCGAGAGCTGGTGATGAGGAGGTGGGTGTGGAATCAGAGAAAGGGCAACGTCCACAAACATTGCCATGTGCATCCTGTTGTTACTACAAGCTGTGACACATAAGTCACGCCGCTGCAACGTAAGACAGGTTGTCAAGCTGCCACCAATGAACAAGTAAATATTTTCTGAAATGTGTTTGGCTATTTTTATAATACGGGGTTGGCTGGCATGGCCTTTGGCTCAGAGACATGCTGCTGATGCATTAGACATGAGTTAATCTCAGTTAAGAAAAATACACCCCCTCCCCGATCTCTCCCTTTGAGACAGTTGAAAGAAACAAATGGGTTGGTGCTGTAGGCTCATCACTGTCGACCAGCAGTGCAGGTTAAATTTTGCTTCTCTCACCAGACACGCCATCATCACTGCTAGCCTGGCCCGGTTTGACGCCCCAGCTCACATGTCCAAATTAATAACATAAACACATCTTTTCGTGTAAAGCTCTAAATGCTGCCTTTGGCTGTTCTCACAAAGCATAATCACGCCAACTTAGATGTTGCATGAAATTGAGGAAATAACTAAATATACATCTATGTACAGTACTGAAATATTCTGTAGGTGTGCCAATTAAACTTTGTAGTAATTACCAGGTTAGTCACATACGATCATTTACAATAAAAAGTGAGAAATCAGCTTAAAAGGTCTGCTCACCTAACTATGTTCAAAATTTCCTTTCGTGAAAAAGATTAAATGTAGACATTTTCTCTCCCCATTAGCAACCATTACATCTACAATTCACATGCAAAACGAAAAAAGAACCTGCCACCTTTTCGCATAACTCATTATTAACCCCCAACACAAATTAAGCAGTACTCGAAATCCATTCATCCATTTTCAGTACCAGTTATTCCTCATTAGGGTCGTGGGGATTGCTGGAGCCTATCCCAGCTGTCTTCGGGCACAAGTCAGGGGACACCTTGAATTGGTTGCCAGCCAATTGCAGGGCACACAGACATACAACAGTCACTCTCACACTCACACCTGGGGACAATTTGGAGTGTTCAATCTGCCTGCCATGAATGTTTTTGGAATGTGGGAGGAAACCGGAGAAACCCCACGCGGGCCCGGGAAGAAAATGCAAACTCCACACAAAGAGGCCGGAGCGTGACGTGAACCGGCAACCTCTGCACTGTGAAGCCGGCGTGCTAACCACTCGACTTCCGGGCCGCCCCTGTACTCTCAGCCTATAAGTCACATATCACAGCACAAGCCATGTGCTGCTGAGAGCAGACATGAAACCCAGTGAAGACAATCAGCAAGGGGCCAAGATCATACGGCACAACAATGACATGACCAGGATTTTAACTTCCCTTGGCAAGTCAAGGCTGTTTATAATGTGTGACAACAATCTAAACAGGTTTTTCATTTTGTCTGGTTCTGTCACGGTTTGCAAGGTGGTGATGGAGGTTGCGGATCCCAAAAAGCAGGCAGGAGGGAGCAGGAGGTTGTGTTTGACAAATTGTATTAAAATAAAGTCTGCACGAACGAAATCTAAAACATCAAAATCATCTGAACAGAAAAAATACAAAGTATCAAAAGAAAACCAAGATTAAAGGACAACCGACGTCACCAGACAAGTTGTGTCCATAATTTGTAAAATGGCTTCAAATGACTTCTACTGAGTCTATTTTACAAAGATTCCACTGCATATAGCTATATTTTACGTTTTAAGACTCACGCTGAATATTCAGGAAGTCTTGTTTTTGAGTTGGTGACGAGTCCGTACGTGACGTCACTAAAGGACCGCCCTTGAGCGTAAAAAAGACGCATTGTAGCGGTCCTTCCATCACGTCAATGTATTTTGCTGTACTTGTTTGGTCTGGGGACCTCGTGTTGCACCCAAAAGCCGCCAGGAGGCCAGAAGAGGGCGTCCAAGCTCCATATAAGGAATTTATCAGCCTGTGGAAACGGAGGTGGCCACAGGAGGTCGCCATTTTGTGCCTCTTTTTTCGTTGAGACATCTCCCCTCAATGTTGCCTCATAATGGCAAAAATAAATTCTTTAATCGATTGCAAACATGTATGCTTTCCTCTTCAGAACTATTTGAATCATATTCATAACTGGATGTGTAACAAGAAAGCATATTCTCCGAATCTGAAGCCATTGTTTTGATTCACAAGCAATGCAAGACCTCTCGGCGTGACGTCACGAACTGGGGGCGGGACTTTCTGAAAATGCCCAATTCGCAGCTCAATTTTTTGCAGATTTTGGACACTTTAAGTCAGGGGTGTCAAACATACGGCCTGCGGGCCGGAACCGGCCCCCAAGGAGGTTCGATCAGGCCCGCAGGATAATTTGAAAGTGGAAAAATGCATAAAAGACATGGAATTGATATTTTTAATTCGCTGCAATTCATGGATTATCCTCTAAGGGGCGCACTCGTTCCATCAGAGTAGAAGACACGCTGCATCACTGAGACAGACTGAAAACAGCAGACGGTGTCAATGCGCCATCTGCTGCTTGTTGCAACGTTGTTAATACCTTGGTCTCTACCTCTCCGCTACACCCTCATTAGCCAAAATGTCGTTATCCAAACGGAGAAAAGTAGATAAGGAGTGTAGAATTTTCAAAGAAAAATGGACCACGTCCTATTTATTTACAGAGATGCACGGAAATCGTTTGTGCTTGGTGTGTTTGCAACAAGTTTCGGTATTGAAGGAATTTAATATATGACGCCGCTACGAGACTCATCACAGGTAAAAATATGACGGGTTGCAAGGACAACTGAGAAGAGAAAAGATTAACGAATTGCTGGCGGGTCTGAGGAAACAGCAGTCAACTTTCATCCGGAGCCGAGAAGTCAGTGAAGCAGCGGTAAAAGCCAGCTACCTAATTGCTAGCGAAATAGCATTAGCATCGAAGCCGTATTTCGACTGTGACTTTGTTAAACGATGCATGATGAAGGCGGCTGAACTTATATTTTCCGAGAAGCGACAAGCTTTTGCCAATATTAGCCTGACGAGGAATACTATAGCAGAGAGAATTTATTGCAGTTTCCGTGGCAATTGACGAGAGCACTGACATCACAGACGTGGCCCAACTGGCCATATTTATTCGAGGAATTGATGAGACATTGACTGTTACTGAAGAGTTTCTTGAGTTGGTGCCAATGATGGACACCACAACAGCCGAGGACATTTTTGGCTCTGTCGTTACTGTATTGGACAGAGTTGGAGTGGACCGGTCCCGCGCTGTCAGCCTGGCTACAGACGGCGCGTCATCCATGGTCGGAAAGAAAGCAGGTGTCGCGACAAAGTTCAAAGACAAAGTACAAGCCCTTAATGGAGGAGATCGTTTCTGGACATTTCACTGTATTTTGCAACAGGAGGCATTGTGTTGCAAGTCGCTGAAAATGGACCACGTCATGGATGTGGTTGTTCGAACTGTAAATTTCCAGAGGTCTGAACCATCGTCAGTTTGACAAACTTCTCAGCGACAGCAACATTACCCACAGCCTGCCATACCACACTTTAATGTTAGTCAGCAGCTTCAAAACAAAAGTTCTGTGATGGAATTCTACTGTTCATACAACTCCATTAATTTTCAGTATGTATTGTATGTGTATGTATGTTTCATGTACGAAGTTTACAGATTTACAGGACAGGTGAACACTTTCTTCATTACACATTTAAAATCCCCCTCCTTAGTTTGTAAAGTGTACGCAGGGATTACATTTAGATTTTATATGCGTATGTGTAAGTGGTTTAAAAATTCCCTTTCTTTAAAAGTCTCATTTAATCTTAAAGTTCATTACTATATTTATTCAGTACCAATTAAAGTTTTGTGCCTTTGTACAATCAGTGGGATCAGTTGCAATGCATATTTGTGAATGATAAAAGTAAATTGCACATTTGTCTAAGGAAATATGAGGTGTTTCATGAAATGTTTTGTAAAAGGATAGTTCATTAAATGTCAATATTTTCCTAATGTTCTTGTGCTTCTTTACACCAAAACAAAGGAAATACATGATATTTTTGCTATTTTTTAGCATAGTATGGTATAATTTTAATGGTCCGGTCCACTTGACATCTCCTTAGGCCAGGGGTCGGGAACCTATGGCTCGCAAGCCATATATGGCTCTTTTGATGATCAGAATCAGAATACCTTTATTCGTCCCACAATGGGGAAATTTGCAGTCCACAGCAGCAATTGAAAAGGGATGGGGTTGGGGTGGGGTGAAAGGATAGAAAACAAGATATTCTAAGCATAACAAAATAAAAATGTCAACTGTATACTGTGCAAATGTAAATGTGCAAAACCGTTCCATAAGAGAAAAAAAACTGTACATAGTGCAGAATCAAGAAATGCATTTGATATATTGCAACAACCCATATTTACAAGTGTCCAGTGCCTGACAGCAGTCGGTAGGAACGAGCGGCGGTACCTCTCCTTCTTGCAGCGCGGGTGTAATAGTCTCTGGCTAAAGGAGCTACCCAGTGCTGTCAGGGTGGGCAGGAGGGGGTGGGAGGGGCATAGCTTTTAGTTTAGCTAGCGTCCGTCTGTTGCCCACCTCCTCCAGAGAGTCCAGCGAGCAGCCCACGACAGAACTGGCCCGCTTGACAAGGCGCTCCAGTCTTTTTCTGTCCCGGGTGGTGATGCTGCCTGACCAGCAGACAATGCCATAGTGGATGGCTGATGCCACCACAGAGTCATAGAAAGTCTTTAGGAGTGACCCCTGAACTCCAAAAGACCTCAGTTTCCTGAGTAGGAAGAGGCGACTCTGTCCCTTTTTGATTAGGGCATCCGTGTTTGTTGTCCAGTCCAGTTTATTGTTGAGAGTAACACCCAGGTCCTTGTAGGAGGTCACCCTCTCAATGTCCGAACCCTGGATGTTCAATGGTGCAGGTGAGGATTGTTTCCTGCAGAAGTCCACCACCAGCTCCTTGGTTTTCCCGGTGTTGATCTGGAGGTGATTCTGCTGGCACCAGTCCACAAAGTCCTTTGTCAGTCCCCTGTACTCCCTATCGTCTCCCTCTGTAATGAGGCCGACAATAGCTGAGTCGTCAGAGTACTTCTGAAGGTGGCAGGTTGGGGTGTTGTAGTTGAAGTCCGAGGTGTAGAGGGTGAAGAGGAATGGAGCCAGGACTGTTCCCTGCGGCGCTCCGGTGCTGCAGAGAAGCCTGTCCGACTCACAGTTCTTTACCCTCACGTACTGTGGCCTGTTTGTGAGGTAATCTGTAATCCAGGATGTGAGGTGATGGTCGACTCCAGCATGCCGCAGCTTGTCCCCCAGTAGATTTGGCTGGATGGTGTTGAAGGCACTGGAGAAATCGAAGAACGTGATCCTCACCGTGCTCCCAGCATTCTCCAGGTGCAGCAATGCCTTATGGAGGAGGTAGATGATGGCATCCTCCACACCGATGCTGGGCTGGTAGGCAAACTGTAGCGGGTCCAGTGATGAGCTTGCCAGCGGTCGCAGGTGGGCGAGGACGAGTCTCTCCAGCGACTTCATCAGGTGAGACGTCAGCGCCACCGGTCTGTAGCTGTTGAGCTCCTTTGGGTTGGCAATCTTGGGCACTGGGACCAGGCATGACGTTTTCCACAGCTGTGGAACTCTGCCCAGCTTCAGGCTCAGGTTGAACAAGTGCTGGACAATGTCACACAGCTGATCGGAGCAGGTCTTGAGGAGTCGGGAACTGATGTCATCCGGACCTGCTGCCTTCCTCACCTGCATCCTCCTCAGTTGGTTCCTCACCTGCGCAGTTGTGACAGACAGGCAGGAACCAGGAGGCAGAGAGGCGGCTGAGGGTGTGGCAACGGTTGGGAGGGCAGTTGTTGGTTGCGGAAAGCTGGTCGTGAGAGGGGGCAGGGAGGGTAAGGCCACAGTGAGAGTTGGTGCAGGTGCAGCTACAGGTGAAGTTGACGGTGGGCCGGGGGCGGCTGGCGTCTTGTCAAACCGATTGAAAAGGCGGTTGAGTTCATCTGCCCAGTCCTTGTCTTTTTCGTTCAATGTCACTGGGCTTTTGTGGCCTGAGATGTTTTTCAGGCCCTTCCAGACACCAGCTACATTGCTGGCTTGCAGCTGCTCCTCCATTTTCATCCTGTAGACCTTCTTCCCCTCTCTGATCTTCCTCCTCAGTCGGATCTGCACGGCCTTCAGTTCCTCTCTGTTGCCCGACACAAAAGCCCTTTTTTTTTCCTTCAGGAGGACTTTTATGTCGGGATTAATCCATGGTTTGTTGTTGGAAAAACACTGCACAGTCCTGGTGGGTACGGTGTTTTGTTCACAAAGGTTTATGTAGTCAGTGATGGTGTTGGTGAGTGAGTCAATGTCCACCCCATGAATCTCAGTAAAGGGCTCCCACCTGGTTGAGTCAAAACAGTCCCGCAGAGCTTCTTCAGCTTCTGTGGACCATCTTCTGATCGTGCGGGTCACAGCTGGTTGCCTCTGGACAAGGGGTTTGTACACAGGCTGGAGATGAACCATATTGTGGTCTGCTCTTCCGAGAGGGGGGAGGGGGGAGGGTTTGTATGCATCCTTGGCGTTTGAATAAAATAGGTCCAATATGTTATTGTCTCTGGTGGCACAAGTTACATACTGTGTGAATGTTGGGAGGGAGAATTTCAGGGAAACGTGATTGAAGTCCCCTGAGATGATAAACAAGGCGTTTGGGGACTGGGTTTGCAGCTTGTTTACAATAGTCATTGCATATGGCTCGCCGATAAATATTACATATTATAATACATATTGTCGTTTTTTTCGTCGTTCATTTCCCGTTGGGGCTGCAGTTGGCGGAAAGCGCAATTTTGATTGGATGACACTGACCGAGAATGGCCGAAAGCGCCATGTTGATTGGATGATAGTGGCCGTCATGTTGAAATAGGTAAACGCCCCTTTAAATGAGCCCAACTTGTGCACTTCAGCGTGAATGCACCGGAGCATTAGAGGAGTGAAAATGTTCTGATTCTAATTTGCAATGAAACATTACCAACGATGAAACAGTCGAATGTCAGTGACATTTTAACAAGCCCCATGTTAACGTTAGCATCGACATACTTGTAATGCTGTAATACTGAGCTGATCTGGCAACCCAGCCACGACGCGAGATCACGTGACTTGACAACGATAAAAGCCAGTTTTTGTGTATGTTTGACTTCTCGTACGACGATGAGCGCAGCGGTTGCCCTCTGTGCTCCGGCAAATAAATATCCTACTTGTATGATCTAAACAAGAGGACCATATCGACTCTTTATTCTCCCAAATGCATCGCGAAAGCGCTGAAGATCTCAACAAGTCAAAACATTGGAATCTGCATCGCTTGCACATGGACAGTGATCTTTAATGTAGGAAGCCAAATGATGAAGTAATACGTAAACAATTATTTAATTAAAATACATTGCACATACATACACAATGTTCATTTTAGTTATAGTTATATTTATGGGTTCAATTGTTTCAACCAATAACTGCAAAAGTAACACGTCAAAGTTATTACTGTCCCCAATTGTTTATATTCTTGTCTCTTGGCGTTCTTTTTTGCCACACTCGAATGGCGAGACGCAGTACACTACTAGCTCCGCCCCTCCCATGTATCAATGAATTTAGTTGACGATACCATCTTTACTAAGAGACAAGCTCTCTTAGTAAAAAAAAGCGAATTGTCAATTCTGCTTTATTTATTTAAATCACATTAAATTAAATGGGACCTAATTGGCATTGTGAAACATTGTTCCTCGTACATTACCACATTCGTTTTTTCCTCTTCGTATGTTCAACAAAACGCATCCGTAAATAAATAAGTGCGAATATTACTTTATCAATTGACTTTGAGATCACAGCTTGTCGGGCATGGTGTTCAATTTTTTTGACACAGAGTACCCCGATTCCCAAAGGTATTTTATATCAGTGAACAATATGTGTAAACCCAGCAGAAATACAAATAAAAAGCGTTGTGTTGAATAAAAGACGTGGACGGGAAGCAGCGGAGTGTCAGTCTGGGTGTATCAGCAGCTTGCTCTCCCACGGCAGCCATTTTGAACGCTAGCGCCTGTCGTCTGGGATCAGTTGTTCGGAAAAGGTAACCTTGCGTTTCCTCACATTTTTATGATTTCCGCTTTTACAATCGAATTTCTGAGTGATGTAATGTGAATGCAAAGCAAACATTTGTACCGATTTAGCTGTGAGTGCAGTGGCTTGGTTAGCCGTCACCCTTGGCTTTGCTAAAGCGATCTCATGTTAGCTCGGTGTGCGTCCGAAAAGTCTTCCTTTATTTGAGCTCCAGCCTGCTTGGTTTCTTCGTCTCTCATTTACTGGTTTTGCAGTCGGTGTGTGCGTTCTTTATTATAATGTGCTGTTCCACAAATTGCACATTTATGAAGCCTCAAAACTATTGTAGCCAGTGTAGCACGACGCTAACGTTTCTCCCAGACGACACCGATGAACACTACAGCCAAATTGACTGCAGCCAGCAACGCTCTCGTGGTGTAAATGTAATTCGGTTTCGTCTCTTTTATAGAGTAATGTGGGACCAGGGAGGCCAGCCTTGGCCGCAGTGGCCGCTGAGCCAGCAGCAGTGGATGCAGTCTTTTCAGCACCAGCAAGATCCAGGTCTGTGAGGAATGCACTCGGTGCCTTCCAGTAAATTTATTTGCTATTGCCACCAAGTGATGCCCGCTTAATGTCCATGCATAGGTCAAGTAGACTGGGCTGCCCTTGCGCAAGCTTGGATAGCACACAAGGAGTCGACTGGATCAGAGCCCAACATTCAGCCTAACGGACAGGAAATACCTGGTCTGGAACCTCCAGTACAGGGCAACCGTGGGTCCTTCCAGGGTGACCCTCCTTTTGGCAGAGTGTGGCAGCCAGGTACACATCTAAAAAACACAATTTGATCAATTTGAATACTGTAGTTTCTTACAATTGTGTATTATTTCAGATCAGAAATCAGAATCAGAAAGCCTTTCATAGTCCCACAATGGGGACATTTGCATATTTGAAGCTATGTTTTTCTTCTAATATTGTGTCATCCAACAGATCCACCATTAATAGCTTTATTGCTTGATATTTGATCAGCTGTTAAGTTGTGTTTAATCACCAGCTTTAAATAAACTCAGATCTTAGATCAACACTTCAAAAGCACCAATGAATGAAAATATTTCAGGCCCAACGAATATGCTAACACAAACAATTAAACAAAATTGTCAAGAACATATGTAACTAAAACCCATCAGGGTCCCAACATAAAGCCTTTTGGGCCCATAAGCCATGCTGCTTGACCCTGCTTGAGCCATCACCAGCCCTGTATGTTCACACTAACACAGGTTTCAGTGGTTATTTCATATTTGGTATCTTTATACTGTACTATATAAGACTTTGAGAAAATAATCAATGATGCATTTTTTGTGTGATTTTCATTTTGTTTTGTGGTATAAAATTTAACTGAACATGCGAATTAGACCTCTGAAGATGGAGGACACTGATTCGCTGTGGCGACCCCTTGAAGGGAAAAGCCGAAAGGAAAAGAAGATTTGAATGAATTGTAACATTCTGGTTTATTCTTTCAATTTTTCGCACAAGGTAATCTGGTTCATACTGGTAAATTCTTCTGAGATAAAAGTTATTTTGGATTTATTTTTCAAACATGGTAATCAGATGTCACTAAAAACAATGCAATTCCAAAGGGTGTTTATTTGATGTTGCGTTGTGCTTTTAAAACTTTGATAAAATGTGTTATGGGCTCATGTCATGGAAATTAGCATGAGCTTCTGGAGTGATAGTCTTTCAGTTCAGCTGGATGTCATTCTCTCCATTTTTTTTTTGCATTTTTAAAATGAAAATTAAGCTTGCCCCTCTCCATGAGTCGTCACCTTACCGTGGTGGAGGGATTTGTGTGTCCCAATGATCCTGGGGCTTTATGCCCCTGGCAGGATCACCCGGAGCAAACAGGTCCTTGGTGAGGGACCAGACAAAGTCCGACACAAAAGACCCCATATGAAGAGAAACATAAATGGATGTGGTTTTCCCTTGCCCGGACGCGGGTCACCCCTGTCTGGAGCCACGCCTGGAGATGGGGCTCGTTGGCGAGCGCCTGGTGGCCGGTTCTACACCCATGGGGCCCGGTCGGGTTCAGCCCGAAGAGGAAACATGGGTCCCCCTTCTCAAGGGCTCACCACTCATGGGAGGGGCCAGAGGGGTCGGGTGCATTGTGAGCTGGGCGGCAGCCAAAGGCGGGTATCCTGGCCGTCCGATCCTTGGCTGCAGAAGCTAGTCTTGGGACGTGGAATGTCACCTCTCTTGCAGGGAAGGAGCCCGAGCTGGTGCACGAGGTAGAATAGTTCCGACTAGACATAGTTGGGCTTGCCTCCTCACAGAGCCTCAGTTCCGGTACCAGCCCCCTCGAGACGGGTTGGACTGTCTTCCACTCCGGAGTTGCCCACGGCGAGAGGCGTAGAGCAGGTGTCGGCATATTTATTGCCCCCCGGCTCGCTGCCTGTACATTGGGATTCACCCCAGTAGACGAAAGGGTTGCTTTGGATTGGATTGGATTTGCCTTTATTAGTCTCGCAGTGGAGAAATTTACATTTCACAGCAGCAAAGCTTTCCTTCGCCTTCGGGTCGGGG
Source organism: Hippocampus bargibanti (assembly GCF_051943395.1). Classification (NCBI taxonomy): domain Eukaryota; kingdom Metazoa; phylum Chordata; class Actinopteri; order Syngnathiformes; family Syngnathidae; genus Hippocampus; species Hippocampus bargibanti. The sequence continues at coordinate 2,666,012 of NC_142739.1, read as the reverse complement.
GACAGGTTCTGACTGTTGTTTGTGCATATGCACCAAACAGCAGTTCAGTGTACCCATCTTTTTTGGAGACCTTAGAGCAGAGGTCTCAAACTTGCGGGCCAACTGCGGCCCCTGAAAGAATATTTTGCGGCCCGCCTTGATATGAAAGATTAATGATGGTGCGGCCCGCATGATTGATATGAATGAAACTTGTGTGTGGAGCTGAACAAGTAGGCAAGAGAAGCCATGTTTAGGACAGTTCATGTTAAATATTTTCTTGATGTGCAGAAAGTTAAAGGTTGAAGAACTGTGAATCCAGACATTTGAAACTTTATGTCTGTGTAAGCTCTGTCGTACAGGAGTGGTCCATCGATGAGAAGGTTTCTTCAGCCGTCATCTGTACTTTTTGAAGGTGTCTGACGTTTCGCCTCCTATCCAAGAGGCTTCGTCAGCGAACTAAAGTCTGACTGGTCGTATCGGCCCTATTTATATATGCCTAATGTCCAGATATGGCTGCGCCGGACACAGCTATGATTAATTACAAAGAGTCCTTTGGCAACACAAAATTCCTACTTATTTCAAACCGATAAACACGTTAAGGCAAAAATTAGTGCATCCAAAAGATAGGCTAAGTAATGTAGTTTATTCAATACATTGTAAGAATGAAAATTGTAAAGAGCAGTACATTGGGGAGACTGTTGTGTCGGCACAACATCACTCAGTCGATCAGAGCCCTCCAAGAAGTCACACAAAATCCTTCACAGATTTTGGCGCTCTGTGTATACAAAAGGCGAGCTGTATCATTACGCACCCCATCCGACAAAAAAGGAAAAAGAAAGGGACCTAAGTCCAACTTATTGTCCTGATACTACAGTTTGTGAATGAAGCAAAGATGCATGCACTTGTTTTTTGCTTCCCCTGTCCCCCAGGTTTACCACATACTCATTCAGTATTTTGTCATGAACAGAATGGGGAATGCATGGCCAACGGCCCCCACCTCCTCCACCACCTCCTGAACAAACCTGGATTCCTCCGGGCTCAGCTCAGATGGATGTCGCGAACCCCAGTGAAGATAGCAACAGCCAAGACAGTGCAGAGTTCAACTCTGAAGCGCACCGTGGGGTTTTCCCCCAGAACAGCCATGGGTATGGGGCACAGCCCGACAGCTACGCCATGGCCCCCGTGGCCATAAACCAGTTTGATTATCAGGTATGCAGATGATGCAGTCAAAATTGTAAAAAAAAAAAAACATTTGGGTATTCCATAGAAACATTGCCAGGTCCAATCATCTTGGTGTGTCAGTCATTGCCTCCTTGAGGCAGTTCAAAGGAGTCTATTGGCATGTTGAGGATCCATTCTTTTCATAGATTTTGAGCCAAACAATATAACCAGCACAGGCGTAAGTCATTTTTAGCTCTTACATTCCAGAAGACGACGACCTCAACCCGGCCGACATTCAGAATTTCAAGCCCGTGGTTACTTAATGTAACTTTGAATTTTGTCCTGTCTCTTAACAGCATGGAGCCGCTTCTGCTTTTGCTCCACCACCTTCTGGGTTCCACGGTCCATACTGGCAGGGGCACCCTCAGAACAGACGCGATGCTCGACCACCTGGCTTCAGAGAACGGCCCAGGTCCCCGGTACAGCTTCCGATTAAACAGGAAGCCCCAGCACCACTTGGTAAGCCCCCTCGCACTTAACTTATTTCTCAGCGTTACTCTTGAGGCTTTATAAATGATATCCTTATTTGTATTTTCTAATGATTATTTAACTACTCCATCCAACTTTGGAATACTAATGAATGGAGTGTTGAATGGTGAATAGATGTCAGCATGCAAAGTTCATGCCACTGACAAGCATCATTGAAACCTTTGGCCATCTCCAGATGCAGTGAAAAGACGGACGCTACCTGCCTGGATCCGAGAGGGGCTAGAAAAGAGGGACCGAGAAAATCACAGGAAACTGGAGCGAGAGCGAATGGAGAAGGAGCGTGCAGAAATGTCAAAAGACGACGATCGAGCGGACGAGGTGGATGACGGGGGTGATGGGCCTCGTGTTCCCCGTAGGAGTAAATTTGTAAGCAGACGTTTTTTTAAAGTGGCATTATATTGTCTCTTTTTTTGTTTTTGCTGGTGAGGGATGTTGATGAAAGATATTCGGGTTCATGAAGTCATAATAGTTTAAAATGTGCACTACTGTCTTTATCAGGACAGTGATGATGAAGCAAATGAGGACCATGATGAAGGAAAGCCACCTGTAAAAAAAGGGTTTATTTTGCCAAGCCCATCGCCTCCTGCAGAAGATAGTGAACAAGAAATGACTGAGGAGGAAAAGGAATCCCAGATGGTCTGTCCTGCATCACAGAAAATGTCAAAGTTAGGAGTGCCTTACTGACTGGATTTCTGTTTATTTGTTTAAAGATGATCATCACAAAAACGCTCCTTACAGAGATCCTTCTGGAAGTCACCAATGAAGAGATCCTGCACATGGCTAAAGAAGTCCACCGCAAAGCAACACGAGGTCTGCTGTTGTCTCATACAGCTAATGTATTCCTGCTTTTCGCACAGTTACAATTTGTACTGAATCTCGGAAGAAAAGAATCATTTCTGGAAGAGTTGCAGTTGCTGAACGTAAGAAGAGAATGCAATATAATTAAAACCATTCTCTGCTAATGCATCAGCTATTACTGAGCATTCAAATCTGTAGTGGTCCATTGCACTTAAGGTCCTGCTGCCCACAGCCACCACAACGGATAGGAGCAATGTGATGCACTAGTACAGAGTGGTTCTTTCCCTTGTTTCTGACTGCTTTCATGTGTATTGTCTGACAGGATTTTGTTTGTTTAACCTTCTCTCTTTTCTTCCATTTTTTATTTTATTTTTCTCCTGTACCCAACGGCAGCTCATGTGAATCGTGCTTTTTCTGTGACACCCCCAACCCCACCCAACCCCAATCTCGCGTCTATTGCCTTCAAGAGAATGGCAATATGTGTTTTAACATGTTGTTCCTGTTGTTGATGTGAATCAAAGCTCCTGCAAAACAGCTGGTACAGTCAAGTGCACTGACTTCTCTGACCGGTCTCAGTGAGTATCCGTTTTTTATGGTGGGCGGGAGGGCTAAAGCCTTTTTTTTTCTTTGTTAGTTTTATCGTTCGGGGGAAGCTGGCAGGATAAATCAGATCGCTCATTTATACAACTTCTGATGTCGCAGTTGCAATAAAGCACTCTGGTTTTTGCAGGTGTACTGTAGTTGTACCCCTTACGTGACAGAAGCATGCAATACATGATGTATTTGTTTGGTTTTAACTTCTACCAGTCACTTCTAAATTAAACTTTGAATTAAGATTTGTGATTTCACATTTAAAGTGCAAGGTTGAGGTTCATCCTTGTTCAACACTAATACATGGGAGTTCTGTTTTGGCAGGTGGGCTGGGTGACTATGGTTCGGAGGAGAGTGCGGACGACGACGACGACGGCAGCGCCCGAGGGTCAGAATCCTCCGACACTGATGAGGAGGAGTTGCGCCATCGTATCCGGGAGAAGATAGATGCATTCTATCGCAAGGAGCTAGAAATGCAACAGCTCCAAGAAAAACATGCCCAAGATGCTCTTGTTGCTCGAGGTGAGATTTTATTGTCCCCCAAATGTTTAATTTATCACTACTTTTTAGTCAATTAGCTGTAAAATCGAACTAAATAAGATGTACAATTATGTACTCATGAAAGGGGATTTGAGTTGATAAAATTTGGATTGCATTTTTCATTCTTATTCAGTTCTCATTATATTTTACAGAAAAAATAGAAATGAAACAAGTATATATGCCTCCAATTTGTTTTGTCTTAATTGTACACGTAAACAAGATACATGACTTCAAAGCCAACAGGTGTGGCCTCAAGCGGTCCGCAAGTGAGCCATGTGAGCATTGGCTGGAGTGAGAGTTTTTTTTATGTTTTTGTGGTAGCCTCTGAACCTGTCAGTCGCTGTCTCATCGTGCACCAGGTTCTACAATAAGGTCGAAATAGCACTAACTTCAACAGTAGCCAAAATGGAACTGTATAGTGCCACTTAGCAGTTTTTTTTTTGACGACGATACTAGTGCAGCGTGTTCTACCGGAAACAAATTCCTTGTGTGTTCTACATACTTGGCAATAAAGATGATTCTGATTCTGAACATACCTGGACTATTAACTGCAGAAGATGTGGTTAAATTGCCGCCCTTACAGGGATCAAAAGCGCAACTGTCATCTAAAAGTTCCTTTTGGATATTGGTAGGGTTTCTTGTCATAGAGGCAATATCAACTTTGCATGTATTTCATGTTTCCATGTTGCCTTGTTCCCATCGCTTCTTGGTAGCCGCACTAGTAAATAATACTGTGCTACTGGAATTGACAGCGTCATTGTTTGTAAAAATAGCAAACGCTGTGATCCGTTTTTCCCATGAGAACCAGTTTTCAATTCCCACCCCTCTCCTTTATGCATGTTTTCTTCTTTTTGTCTTTGCAGAGGAGATGGTGAAGGAACGATTGAGTAGAGAAAGGATTGAATACGATGAAGGCCAGACTGAAAATTCTTACAAAGTAAAAGAGAGGGAACCAGAGCCCTTCGTAGAAAGGCGCCAGTCCCGTAGTGAGGTTGAGAGTAGTGAGGGAATACATTCGGCCAGGGCAAGATCAAGCAGAAATGGTAGCGATTCCCCAGCCAACGGTCACAGCAGCAGCTCTCGTTCTTCTTCCAGCCGCAGCAGCAGTCGTAGGTCATCCTCTTCATCTTCAACATCGTCTTCTCGTAGCTCCTCGCAATCCTCTTCCCCTCGAAGGAAGAGGAGACGTAGTCGATCTTCTTCCCATAAGGGCCACCGGCGTAGTCGCAGCCACAGCTCTCGTAGACGTCGTAGTGAAAAGGTCCCGGACAGGAGGAGAAGCAGCACAGAGCAAAGGGCGAGACACCACAAGAAAGACCGCAGCGTTTCCAAAGAAGGAAGGAACCGCGGGAGTATCTCCAAATCAAGAGATCGAGGCAGGGCCCGGGCCCGAGACAGTCGCAGTAACAGCAGAGACAAAGGCAGGGACAGGGATGAGAGAGACAGAAAAAGGAGCAGGGAGCACAGGGACAATAGTCACAGCAGCAAACACAAGCAAAAAGCCCACAGCAAAGATGAGAGGAAGCGAGATAGAAGCCGTAGCCATGAAAAAGACAAAAAAAAGAAGGATAAAGATAAGGAGAGAGACTCTGAAAGGAAGAAGGATAGATCGAGAACTAAAGAAAAGACCAATTCTTCAGTTAGTGAGGACAACGGCAAATTAAAGAAATGGAAAGAGATGGACTCTCACGCTGACTTCCAGGGGGACAGGTATTGCAGGCAAGATAGCAAATCCAGTACAAAAAGCTCCGCCAAAGCCAGCAAGAGATTTTCCAACTCAGAGTCCAGCAGATCCCCTACGCCAGAATTTAGTAAGGAAAAGAAATCAAAGAAATCCAAACGTAGTCGCTCACGGTCAATGGAAAGATCGCACAAGTCTGGTAAGAAGGCAAGCCGCAAACACAAGTCTAAGTCGCGATCAAGGTAGTATTCCTTTTTTTCCCCTCTTACGTTGCTATTCTGTGTTCTCGTTGTTTGTCCAATTGTGATTTCTCTCAAGTCATTTCAACCAACATGGTTATTCTCGGGGGGGATAAATTCTTTGTTGGGCAAATGTGGGAAGATGGTTATCAAATGCAATTGTGTAGATTCAACTAGAGCCCCATGTTGCAGGGCTCAGGGCTCTTCTGCAGTGTACCTTGCAAACACTATATAGCTAAAGAACTTTTAGTCCGGCAAAAGGATTCCGAGCCCAATGTCCGACAGGAAATTTTGCAGGGTAGACTTTCAGGACAATAATTTGTGCATTAAGTGATTGTTATTGTAATATTATCTGGTGGGTGAGGCAGTAACATTTACTGCATGTTCCTGTTTTTTTTTTTTTTTTTTTTTTAAATCTGAGTAAATGCATCAATGCATTAATTTGCTTTTGTGCATCCTTTTTCAGGTCGGCTTCACCCAGTCGCCGTAGCAGACACTGAGGATGTGATTTCCCCATCTCTAAATTCCACAATTCAAGTGGCATGTCTCATTATTGAGGCACTTGTGTAGGTGGTCATCCCTTTACAATTTTTTCTCCATTGTAAATATGTTGTTTTTAAAGTGTGTCTAAGGAGCAGGACAGAACTAGTTCCAATTCTTTATTGTATCAGTGGTGAAGCATCAGCCTTGGCTGACACTGAACAACTGAAGTTACCATTTTAAACAATAAACAGGATTCACAGATTTCGCCATCAAACATAATTGTGAGATGTCCAATAAAACTATTTGTCCTCGTCTTGCCGTATTTGTCGCTAATGTTTACGAGCATTTACATTCATATTGTTTTCAGCTACTCCGTACAAATCCCCTCCAGCACACACACACACACACACATAATTCAGAGGATATTTGCCGACCGTACGTTCCACTTTGTGAAGGTTTAAATAATACTCTGCTTCGACAAAGTTAATGTAAATTGGGTATTTGGAGTGACATTTTAGGATCAACCTAAAATGCATCACATCTGCCCATCGCAGAAAATCGATGTTCCAGTATGTTTTGTACAACTTGCCTTTCTTAACAAGGAACTGAATGACAATTTGGTAAAATAAGTGAGTGATCCACAAAAAGACCAAAACATTTACTCGATCAATTATACATTTTTAAACAGTCGTTATCATCCTGTTCCCATATTGGCATGAGACCCGGAAGTGATAGACCGACAAATGATACAATAATTTGGCAGTGTAAACAAAACTCATGTTTTCAGAGGTAAGAGTTCACCAACTGCTATTTTTCACTTCTGAAATACTACAAATTGATTATGTACTTCTAAAATAGCAGTGACGTGCGGTGAGGTTCATGGCTGGCGAGGCACTGACGTCATCACAGTCAGATTTACAAACATACAGAGTAGCTTATTCACCATTTGATTGGCAACATTTCACGTGTTTTGTTTAAAATGTCATGTCAGCATTCTTTATATAAACTAGCATAGAAAAAAAAGATAAAAAAAAAACGTGATTTTCATGTTACCTTTACTTATACATGAAGTCCATGTGCCGCTCCCTCTGAAGAAAGGCATCGATAACTTCTTTGTAGAAGTCTTATCTTTCTTCAGTTTTAAAAGTCTCTCTATTTCTTTCAATTTAGATATGTAATCCACCATTCTGAAAATAAGGCCAAGCAACACGAAAAAAATGACTGGATGGTTGCACTTAACTTGCTGTTTACTGTAGCTTGCTTGCTATCACTAATTCTATTATTCTGCAGCCGAGGAGTCGCAAGAAGAATTTCTAATCACCAGCACCCCCTGTCATGAGGGGGGAGAACTGTGTGCCTCACCTATGCACACAGTTTTGATAAAAATAAAATAAACACTGTAGTACAGTGTTTATTATGTACAATGACCATACATTATATACACCAGCTAAACTGTAGAAATTTAGTTCATATACTAAAAGTGTTTGAACACTTTAATCGCGATATGCAGAGGGACAGCAATGCAGTCTCACTGCAGAGCAAGCATCCCAGTTAGCACAGCCATTGCGCAATCCATGGTGAGGCTCAGCCGGCTGGTGCCTCACCGCTCGTCTCTACTTTGTATTTGAACGGTAAATGTGAAAATTCTGCGATTTTGAAAAAAATCCAAAAATGGTGCAGTTAAATGGGAAAGAACTTTAAAGTACAAATCACTCACTAAATATAACTTTTGAATTTATTTTGTCATTTGATATTTCCATGATGACAGGTGAGGCACTGCCTCCCCTGACTGCACGTCACTGTAAAATAGCAAACGATCAGTTTCCTTTAAATGTCACCCATTACTCAATGTGAAGACACCAATCAATTATGTCTCACAATTATGAGCAATTCTTTCAAAAGGTTTTAAACATACAAATATGCAACACCAAGTTCGCCTACGTTTACGTCCTGAAATGATAACCTTTCATTCCAAGAAAACGTCAATGTCCAATCATTGGCGAGCCAGTTTTATAACATTCTTACGGGCTACTTGCTGTCCTAGGCTAGGTCCAATTTCACATTTTCAGAGCAGGTAAAAGTAAAATCCGCAACACTTTTTTTTAATCCTGCGTTTTAAGCTCTTGTAAAGTGATAAAAAGAGCTTTCAAATCAACTGTAATATTAGTATTTCAAACTTTTATAAGCGCTTGTTCAAATGGACATAATATTTACAAAATCCAGTCTCGTTATGCAATTTGGATTGATCATTAATATAAAGGCTACCAGGATGTGATGTGGATTTTTATGTTTTATGCGTACTTTTCAGCATGGTGTCTCCTGCCAAACCCCGAATTATTATTAAGAGCGACGTCGATAGCGCAAAAACATGCCATAGTCATGCCATCTAACAGATTCACAACAAACGTGAGTTAAAGACTAATTACTGTACAGTCTGCTGGTCAGGGAACATCGTTTTCTCTGCTGTTTCTGGTCGAACACTTGTCATTACAGTACCGCCTCACAGTCGTTTTGTGATGTCAAATTTTAGTTTGTCATGAATTGGTTTGCAAGCATGTCGGGCCGTAACATGTTTGGGCTGTGTGGCCGCAAAGCAGTGTCTGTTTCCAGCGTTATTCAGAGTCATAACAGATTCAGTTGGAATGTGGGGTGCAGACGGCGGACACTGTGGCTCCAGACGAATATGGCGGAGCGGACACATCAACCGGCTTTTCAGCGTAAACTCAGGTACTGGTACACAAGTGTTGTGACAAATTGTAAAACAATATTTATATTAACAAATGGTGAGTATAGTTTTGCTTTTTGGATGGTGTGCCGATGACTATTTTGTGTTTGGGAGCCTTTTACTGAGCGAGTTGCTTGTTCTGTAGCCACAAGTGGACATAAGTCTTGTGCCGTTCCCATTCCCGAATAAATACAGAGGGTGTGTCAAGAAGGGCATCCGACGGAAAAGCCTGACCAAAACAAACATGCGAATCAAACCTCTGAAGATAGAGGACACTGATTCGCTGTGGCGACCCCTTGAAGGGAAAAGCCGAAAGGAAAAGAAGTTTTATATTAGCAAACGTCAAACTTGATTCGTCTGCTGCGAGTTACTTATGTTTTTTTTTTTCATTTTAAATCGCTAAACTAAGAACATAAAACATGTATTTATCATGTCCTGTATATTTTTTAAATGGTCACGTGACCATGCCTTTTGCAACCAGTCTGAACCCATGCAGACGATTATCGACCTCAGACAACCCCTCTTTCTCTCTCGCTCTTGCTCTCTTTCTATTAGAAAATTGTTAGATTGCTAACTATAAATCATTCAAACGCGATGGTTCTCTACTGCCAGGTCAATGTGAACGTTCGTAGTACTATTCCGAAAATGCATCACTGTCACACCGACTTGTACTGGTTTACAGGGTGGTCTTGACAGCCATAAAATGCAGATACAGCTCTAATGTATCCGAGCAGTAGCTGGACCCAGGCAAGATGAAGTCTCATGTATTTGTCCCATTGGTGTGTCTCATCTCTCACCCAAAAGTTCACTGAAATTGATTCCAACACATTAATGAGGATAATGAAGACAAGTTGTAGAGATACTTCATTCCATACTCTTTATACGTGTGTATGTGTGTGAGATTTATGTTTGTGCCTGTTAATAAAAAATGCACATCAGGCATTTACACATTGACAGGGTGTGACAATCAGCCCCATTTGTAATTTTTGTGCATTTCCCCCTGCCTAGTACAAGAACAGTCCAGCAAACCACAGTGGACCCTCAAGAACTGAAACATTTCCAATTACTGGCCAGCAAGTGGTGGGATGAAAATGGCGAGTTCAAAGCTCTGCATGCTATGAATGACCTGAGAGTGCCTTTCATAAGGTATGTGTTTGAAAAGATCATATATTACTAAAGAGTATCTATTTTAAATTGTAATGCTTCCAAAGTGCTATTTTCACTTTCTGGAGATAATCTTGGGGAATCTGTTCTTGTGGTTTATTAGAGCAGAGAGTATAAATTGAAGGTGACAGAATCTCTCCACAGATTGGCACATTTTCATCATTTTCAGTCACGCCAGCACTACACAAGCATGCTTTGATTTATAAGATTTGCTGCTAGAGGCCAGCATGATAATTATGGCTTGAACTATCCGGAATCGAGGCCGTTACTGCTCTCCTCCACCCCCACTATGGTGTCTTTGGTGCAGTTGATGTGTCGGGATGGTGACAGTATGACAGATCCAGTGCCCGTATTTTGAGCGTGGCTGATTTGCCTGATACATCTCTTCCCTGAGGACATGTCTGAATGAGACGCAGAATCGTTTGTACTATTGCTTCAGGGTTGTCACCTTCTGACATTCTTACTGTGATACCCTTAATACTGCTGCGGTGCTTTCTTTTAGAATGATCTCACTGACGTTTGGAACCACCCCTTGTTGAGCAAACAATACCTTTCAAACCTCCTCATTGATTTAATTATAGTGATTGGTCAGATAGCTTTAATTAGTATATCTCAAAGCGCATTAATTCCATATCTGTCAACATCTTCATTTCCTTTATTTGCACCAAAGCTCAGACTTGAATGATATCAATCTGTGCCTTGTACACTTTCTTTGGCCAAGGCTGAGCCTAGTCACTCAGCACATGAGACAAGACAGGAGGACAGAACAAAGCGATGAGCTCGGCAGTGGTCAGCAGGTTAGATTTAGCCAGAGAATAATTTGTGCTTGTTGTGTATTCATAATCTGACATGAAGTCATTCTCCTCCCTGATTTGTGACTCCTCTTCTTTTTCTTTTGGCTTTTCCCTTCAAGGGGTCGCCACAGCAAATCAGTGTCCTCCATCTGTGACTCTCTTGGGGAAATTGATCTCACTTATTTATTAATGACAGTAAAAAAAAATCTGGATCATTCTCACAAGCAGTATGGTGAGGTATCTTTTGGCATTCATGGTCTCGGGAAGCATGAATGTACCCACCATCCTGTGCGACGTCATCTCACACCGTGCCATTAATTTGGGCTGGTGCTGCCTCTTTCAAAGAGGATTTTCTCCTGCTGAAGACTGACAATGGTGACTCTTCATGAATCCACCGTCCTTATACCTGTTTGTAGGCCTTGCACATTTCAAAGAGAATAATTAAAAAAAAAACATTTTACAACCCCCCTCCCAAAAAAATTTAACAGTCCACAAATGATAATATCAATATATATTTTTTATGTGAAAATTAGGTGCTACTTTTCGATCAAAGTGTAGTAAAGACTGATGGTTATAGCAGATCATTTTACTCGATTGAAAAAAGGCATCCCACGCAAACGATTATTTTTCCCATTTCAGATTGCAGAGTGTGCTCCCATCTTTGTGTCTAACATTCATGTTTTAAATACTTGTTGCTTATTTTTCTGGTCAGAGATAATCTGCTGAATATGCACAAAGCACAGCATCCTGGAAAACCCCTTGCCACACGAAGAATACTGGATGTTGGCTGTGGAGGCGGTCTGCTCACTGAGGTAAGGGAGTTTTATACACAAACCAGATAAAGTGGGGCCTCTTTATTGGGCAAGGAGAAAGAAAATCATCATTAAATGATTTGCAAATCATCTTCCAACTCTATTTAATAGATTAGAAAGACTAGATATTTGATGAGAAACCGCATTGACTTGAGCAAATACAGTAAAGTCTCGTTATATCGATATTCAAGGGAGTCCGAAAAAATATCGATATAACCGGGACTATCGATATATCCGATCCTGCGCCGAACTGCATTAAACAAAAGCCGCCAAAAGAGGGCAGCCAAGCGCCATATAAGAAACGGAGCTGGCCATTAGCTCCCTTTTTTTGGGTGAGAGATGTTCCCCCAATGTTGCCTCAAAATGGCACATATAATTCTTTAATGATTGTAAACATGTATGCTTTAATCTTCAGAACTACAGTGTATTTGAAACATATTCATAACTGGATGTGTAACAAGAAAGCATATTATCCGAATCTGTAGCCATTGTTTGGATTCACAAGCAATGCAAGACATCTTGGCGTGAAGTCATTTTTATTTGCATTTGAATAAAAAGTGACATCGGCTGTCCTTTAATACACAGTATGGAATGTTAATAATTTTCAAAATCATCGCGCTTCAGCAGACAAAACAAGAAACATTGTTGCAAAAAACGATTGCATTCATATACAGTACAGTGGGCATGTACATAACACAACAGGGAAACTGCAACGCTTACATCTTACTGTATTATGTATACAATTTAAAAAAGTCATCAATCTTCTTCTGCTTCCCATTTTTACCTTTTAACACAAACACTTCAATCTCGTCTGCTACACACGAGCTAGCGTCTGAAAATGAAAATGGCTCTGCTACACGGGTGCTGGGCACGTAACCAAGTCACCTGACCAAGTTGACCAATGGCGCGACTGATGGCGTGACACGTAACCAAGACACGTGACCAAGTTGACCAATGGCGCGACCGATGGCGTGTCACGTGACTAAGACACGTGACCAAGTCGACCAATGGCGCGACCGATGGCGGCTCACGTAACAAGACACGTGACCAAGTTGACCAATGGCGCGAAGGATATATCGATATAAACAACAAAAATGGCCGGCGGGGGATGAAAAGGAGCACCGTAATAACCGGATTATCGTAATAACCGGGTATCGTACTAAACGGTACTAATTATACATAAAAAGACTAGAAATGTGCAAGGGAAATGAAAATAGTATCGTAATAAGCGGTACTATCGATATAACCGATATCGATATAACGAGACTTTACTGTATTTTCATTTCTAAAAGTCAATTTCATTAAAAAAGTATTTTTTCTAAATATATACATATAATTATTCTACATACTGTTTTCTTGATGTTATATTATATCCATTTGGTTATGCTCCTTTCAGTGTTGTAGTTTTAGGTCATAGTTTTTAATCCAATCAGAATTCAGCTAGCTTGTGTCGCCAGGCTGTATGAAATATGACTGACGCCTTCAGAATCAACAGTGAGGGCGTCTGTGCGCTGTACATGAACGGGCACATGTAGTTGATATATAGTTGCGATAGCCAATCAGATCACGAGTTGGCACAGTAAGGCCAGCTAGAGGGCCTCGCGTTGAACATGACATTTACGCGTCCTGTGATTGGATACTCACTTTACCTCAGCCGTCAGCGGAGGCAGCGCTATGCAAATCAACCAAGCTACAACAGATCAGACCCAGAAACTTTAGCAGAAAAACCTTGTTCAAGATTGCATATTCTTGGTGGACTTAATAAAACTTTGTGGACAAATGATTTTACATTTCTTTTTATTTTTAAGTGTTTGCAGTATCACGTATAGTGACAAGTTCTAACTGCTGATGCAGATTTATTGATGTGTAATTGCTCCGGAAAATAGCCTGTGTTGTAGATGATTAAGTGATGCCACGCCCAGTACTGCGTGCGTGTGCTTTTGTAAATGATATCTCCAGGCGTTGTGTCATAAATTATGGTATTACGAGGGATATTTGTTCAAGTCGGACTAAGTAGGACTTCGGTGAAGGCCTAGGTGTGAAATGCACGGACCGCCACTGATATATATATATATTCAGCGATTCAGTGTCCTCCATCTTCAGAGGTTTTATTTGCATGTTGTTTTTGGCCAAGCTTTTACGTCGGATGCTCTTCCTGACACCCTCAGTATTTATCCGGGCTTGGGACAGACACAAGAAGACACTGGCTTATGTCTTCTTGTGGCTACAGAACAAGCAACTCTATGAACTCAATAAAGATGAAGATGCTCATGAAAAGGCTCCCAAACACAAAATGGTTATCAGCACAGCAGCATTCAAGCAAAGCAAAACTATACTCACCATTTGATGACAATGTTCTCATTGATCTACTCATGTACATGCCTGCTTTAGAAAATTCAGTCCACATCAACATTCTTATGCAGGCAGTTGTGTGTACGCAAAAGCGACCAGATGTACGATGATCAATAACTGTATAGCCATTTTAGCCATGCATCAGTGACCGGAACAAAGTTGTTTCTGAAAATGCTGAAATACTTTGGGTAAGCGCCTCGCTTTGATTTGAACAACCTTTAAACATGCTCTGCAGCGGAGTGGACTTTTCTGATTGACTGACGTGGCAAAAGTCAACCAAATCCAAATGAGAAGACGAAACAGTATTAAATTAAAATATATTTTCAGAGATCATCAAGTCATCGTGAAGTAGGTACTTGTCAAGGTAAAACTTGGACTGCTCTCACTGTTGAAAAACACAAGTGACAAAGTGAAGTTTAATGACACTTTTTTCTGCGACAGGTTTTCTATCATGTGCTTTCCAAAGCCTTTTAAGTAGAGTGACACTGTGTCAATACACAATTTCCAATTTTATTTTTCCACTCCCATCCGTGGCAATCCTAACGCATCTTTCTTCTGTCATTCCACCTCATCCCATAATCCCCCACAACCTACCCCCTAGCCTCTCGGTCGCCTGGGAGCCAGCGTGTTAGGTATTGACCCAGTGGAAGAAAACATTGGCACGGCACAGCTGCATTCATCGTGTGACCCCGATCTTGACGGGCGGGTCAGTTATCGGGCGTGTACCCTGGAGGAACTGTCGGCAGATGTGGCGGGAGGAGAGACGGACCGGGGAGACACCGCGTTCGATGCCGTCGTAGCGTCCGAGGTCGTGGAACATCTGGCCGACCTGGAAACATTCGCCTTCTGCTGCGGCCGTGTGTTGAAGGTGTGTGCTTGCTTTCAGCTGCTCCCTCAAGTCAAATCCTGCTTTGCATCCCCACGGGCATGTTCAGCAAAGGCACATATGGTGACATTGCTCAGGTATCCCCTGCTGTGCCTCATTGGGGATTACGTTACTGTGTTCTATTTAGATTGCACTTGCCACTGACGAGAAAATCGGCCTCTCTTTTTTTGTGAAACACTGTTTCGAACTTTATGCATTTGTTTCTCACACTTGTTTATAGCAAACAAGTTCACTCTTGTTCATTCATGTTATGTTCAGTGTCCTCTGAAGTTGTTCAATCCAGATAAATCAACACATCGTGAGAACAGCTTTCTTAATAATAATAATGATGCTGCTGCTGCTGCTGCTGCTGATGATGATGATGATAATGATGATTTGTTTAGTCAAGCATATACCATGGTACTTTGCTTTTCTCAATGATATGTCATGACAATAATGTCATGATGTGCATCTTCAGCAATGTAATGATGTCGATGAAAAGGTTTCTTCAGCCGTCATCTGTACTTCTTTGAAGGTGTCGGACTTTTCGCTTCTTATCCAAGAAACTTCGTCAGCAAACTAAAGTCTTACTGGTAGTTTAGGCCCGACATGTATATATCCCTACTGTCCAGACATAGCGGTGCCGGACTCTGCTGTGATAGGGCCCTGCTCTCAGGTTGGGGGGAGCAGAGGACTACTCCCTGCAGCTGCCATGTCTGGATATATATATATATATATATATATATATATATATATATATATATATATATATATATATATATATATATATATATATATATATATATATATATATATATATATATATATATAGGGCCTAAACTACCAGTAAAACTTTAGTTTGCTGACAAAGTTTCTTGGATAAGAAGCTAAACGTCCAACACCTTCAAAGGAGTACAGATGACGGCTGAGGAAACCTTTTCATCGATGGACCACTCCTGTACGACTGAGAGCTTACACAGACGTAATGTAATGATGTGCATCTTCAATAATGTCATGATGTGTGTCTTCCACCATATTTACTTAGCCTCTATAACCTTCTGAGACGCAGTGATCCAAGTTCATCCCTTTCAAACCATTTATTTCCTTTCGCTAAGAGATTTTTATCATGCTGCCATTCCTATGACAATTTTAGTGGACATTGGTTCTGCATTAGGTGGCCCGGTAGTCGAGTGGTCATCACGGTGCCCAGGTATTGGGTTCAATTCCAGCGCCGGCCTTCCTGTGTGGAGTTTGCATGTTCTCCCTGGGCTTGTGTGGGTTTTCTCCGGGTTCTCTAGTTTCCTCCCACATTCCAAAAACAAGTATGGGAGGCTGATTAAACAGTCCAAATTGACCATAGGTGTGAATGTGAGCGCGAATGGTTGTTCGTTTCAATGTGCCCTACGATTGGCTGGCAACTGGTTCTGGGTGTCCCCTGCCTCCTGCCCGAAGGTGACTAGGATAGGTTCCAGCACCTACCGCAACCTTTGTGATGAAAAGCAGATCGAAAAATGGATGGATTTAAGAACTCCCGGCATTGGACTGCATCTTCTTATTAAAACAATATACTGTTTTTAACCTTTGTTTTGCATGATTGCCTAGCTCAGCACTCCCCACTTTAGAAGCAGCAGGATCAAAAGCACTTGTTTGAACTAAAACTGTCCATGTTGTCCCTGTGCAGCCAGGTGGCTCACTCTTCATCACCACCATTAATAAAACCAACCTGTCATACGCGTTGGCGATAGTGGCGGCTGAGCAGCTGCTGCGCATCGTTCCCAGGGGGACGCACGACTGGGAGAAGTTCATCAGCCCAGAAGAACTGGAGCGGCTTCTGGAGTCCAGTAAGTTACCAGACACAGCTTCACTACTGTATATACGTAACCGATTCATTTATATCACAAAACTGCCATTGTATTTATTGACATTTAATACCCTTAACTTTTGGGAAAGTGTGAAAAATAAGTTGACCACTGCGATGAATGAGGAAGGGTGAATACATTAATGTGAAAATGAGGCTCACCTCCCATATGGGTTATTTAAATACCGTATAAACATTTTTAATTGTGCAGGTTTCAAAAGGTAGATAATGATTGAATGTTAAACTAAAACGATTCATCCTGAACGCTGAACAAATGAATAATGTGGAGGTTTAAGCTGTATTCTTTGACTGAAATAAGATTGATAATTAGTACAGTGATACCTCGATTTACGAACCCCTTGGCTTACGAACCTATCGGTTTACGAACGTTAAATTCATGAAAATTTTACCTTGGCATACGAAATACAGTAAAGTCTTGTTATATCGATATTCAAGGGAGTCCGAAAAAATATCGATATAACCGGGACTATCGATATAATATTTTCTCCGTGCGTGCATGAAATAGTATCGATATAACCGGGACTATCGATACATCCGATATCGATATAACGAGACTTTACTGTATTGTTCGGGATACACACGGAGCACAATGAGTGATGTGTCGTTCGTGAACGAGCCCGTTCTCCTGACAAGGAAATGGGAGCGGACTTTTTTTGTCGTCTACTCCCTGCCCCCAAAGGAGCACGTGATTGGTCAAGAATGCAGCACGATGGGGGGGGGGGGGTTACAGACAGAGAGAGAGTGAGGCCGTTCTCCATAGAAGAAAATGACAGCCAACTTGATTTTTGTCCTCTATTTCCCACCCCCAGTCTTCGGTTAAAGTCATGTGATTGGTCAATATTGCAGCAGTGAGTGGGGGGAGGGTTTAAACATGAAAGAGACAGGCAGACGAGAGAGAGAGAGAGTGAGAAAATGGATGGAAAACAGTGTAATTTGGACTCGTTTCAACTTTGATAGGCAGAGTGTAGACTGCAAAGTTAAAAATCCCATCAATTTGGCTCCACAAATAACCTGCACAAGCCATCTGTACACTTGATGCAAAAAGCTATCAACCCAGCTAAACAGAACACAATTGATGAGGAACTAGGTAAAATTATTGCAGAGAAAGCCCCTACGAGGGATCATTCCTCAAGATGGTGAAAGAAGGCTACGTTCCTCATCAAGTGTTTAATGCTGATGAAACCGGCCATTCCATTAAGCCATCAACGACCATCACAAAGGTAAATAAAACGACTTTATTATACTGTACAGTTTATTCCTTTAATTATAATACCATAACACATTTATTATACATAAAATAGGTTATATTTTGTGTAGTTTTAAGTCTTAGAAAATTAGAAAGTAGAAAATTATGTTTCATGGGGACCTGGGAATGGATTATTCTCATTTCAATGGTTTCCTCTGGGAAATTAATGTTTGGGATACACACTTTTGGCCTTACAAACTGTCTGGGAACCAATTAAGGTCATAAGCCAAAGTATCGCTGTATTAGATATCTAGCTAGCTATCCAGCTCGCTAATTATCGATTAGCTAGCTAGCTTTCTATCTATTTGAGTTATTCTGGGTTGAGTGAACGCTGGCGCGTGTGGCTGCTGCTGCTTACCGACAAAAAAAACATCCTGTAACTGTAAAGTGACCTTGAGAGTTTTGAAAGGCGCTGATAAATGAAATGTAGTATTACTGTGATTATGATGATGATGATTATTATTATATGTCCACAACTCCAGGTGGATAGTCATCTTTTATTCCCCACTTTTCTTTTCTGAATGTACCAATGTTGTTTATTTCTTCTGGAATAACAGTTAAACAAAAATCGGAAGAAAAGGCAGAGAAAATGTGCAGACAATTTTTTTGGACTTCTGAACAGGTTCAGTGAACCTCTGATGTCTGGTATGAATTGATGGTATTTCTGGAAATAGTGCCCAACTTTTTTTGAATGCAACTTTTTTTCCCACCTTGTCCCCACATTTTACTTGGTCTTCCATCAGATTGTTTCTCAGTGCAGTCAGTCCAAGGTATGATGTACAATCCAGCATCAGGAGGCTGGAGCTGGATCAACAGCAGTGCCGTCAACTATGCCCTGCACGCTATCAAACTGGCTGGCCCATCGGACCCTCAAAGGGACAAGCCAGGCATCTCCGCAGCTTCACAGATCTGAGCCACGGAACATAGACATCGGTCAAGAAATTTGGGCCGCTTGCTCTTTTGCACATCTCTGCATCAGACAATTATTGAAATGACGATCTTTGTCCGAAGCAGAGCCGCAACTCCACATTGCATCTCTTTGAATGCTCATTGCTCATCTTGAATAATTCCAATTCAATTGGCGAAATTTTGTGAGCATGACTCCAACATGTTATTTGTGTCAGAAATTCTCATAATAAGCAGATCTGTGTGAGTTTGCTATCACAAGGCTGTGTATTCAATCACGTGCTCATGAGAGTGGAGAGCATTTCACATGCCACTCCTGTATTATATAATCGAAATAAAGGCAATGGCAGAGAAAGAGTCACGTTTTATCTGATGTCGAAATAGTTCGGATGTGAGAGTGTTTACTCTCTGTGTATTCTGTGGAAATCCAACCTCTTCAGCGGGGAAGTGATTATTTCATTCGCTGCTGAATTTGTTTGGTCATATAGAAAGATTTTATCCACAGTCTCTATTTTTTGTAGGTCATTCATTGATTATGAGAGTCTACAAAACGTCAGTCAAAAATGCAGGTAAAAAAACAGTATGTAATTAAAGTCTTGGGTAGGCCTTGACAAGTACCCACAACTACAGGTAATACTCGTGAAAATATTGTGAAAGAGTAATTCAACAGAAAAGTTGAAATGAATATGTATACGGTGCAGCCTCGGTTTACGAACAGCTTGCCCTACGAACTTTTCGGTTTATTTATGAAAATTAAACCTTGGATGAAGCACTACTTTTCGCGATACACACCCCCCACCACAGCTGGCGGAGTAATCTTCGGCGGAAGAAAACCAAAGCACACGACCAAACAGCACCCCGGCGGGCCTACCTTTCCACACCCCCTTTCTCTGAATGCACACGTCGATCGCCTCCGAGGAGTTATTTACAGATACTTTTGCTGTTATGGGACCGAAAAAGACTCCACCACAGACTCGTGTTCAGCCGAAGAAGACAAAATAAAACAAAATTACAGTCGAGGAGAAAGAGATCATTGAGAAACACAAACGAGGTGTGCGTTTGTGGTGTCACAGGTGCACACCGTGGCTTTCATGCGAATCTCAGCCTGACACATTTCCCACGCTGTGTGTCACTTCCCTGAGAGTAACTTTCTACTCTCATTCTACAAAGAGCCCGGTACCGAAATGCTAATTCCACCATTGCGACCATCCTTCGCAAACAAAGCTTTACACAAAGGCGTTATTTACTCGATGCTTTCACGTGACTAATGACACCGAACTTATCACGTGTGAGTTGACAGCTGGGGCGGGGCCGCCGCTCCTGACCTCTGCCAGCTGCTGTCAATCCCCTAATCACCGATACTGTGACATTTCAACGAGTCGCTGTCACCTCACCACTGACATGATTACGACGCCTCGCGCCTCGCCAGTGTCTTGGACTTGCCAGCACAAGAGTTTGCTTCGCCCAAGGTGATTGTTAGCCGCGATCGCGTAAGTTTGTTTGCCATTTGGGTACTTCCGGGTTGAGTGAATGCTGGCGCGTGTAGCTGCCGCTGTTCACCCGCAGAAAAAATATCCTGTCACTGTAAAGTTTCCTTGAGAGTTGGGAAAGTTACTTATAAATGAAATGTATTATTATTATTTATTTTGTCTAGCTTGATGGGCTGGACCTGATAGAACGTTTTTATACACATCCGTAAACATCCTATGTTATTTCATTCCCTTTCGTATATATGGATGTATGTAGTTTATTAGATAACTGTGTATCTGTAGGGTGTACTATAACATCTTTAATTTCAGTCTAATATCTTCTAATACCCTCCTCGTTGCTGATAGGCCCGGTCGAGATTATGTCATCAGTGTCCCTCTGTTGTCTACAAGAATAAAGGAGTCTTTTTTGTTCACCATTTTGATCCCTGCTGATGTTTCATCATAAAACTCCGTAGAGCCCAAAACAAGAAAGAGATACATTATTGGTGCCGAAACCCGGGAATGGAGAGGGGCGGGGGGTGCCTGCTTGTTGCTGAACACGAGGGAAAAATAATTCTTCCCCTTGGCTTGGTGGGCCTTCTCCTTTTTCCTGCCCTGGCCGCACGGACGAGTTCAGAGTTTTACCGGACGAGAGGATGTGTCCTGGGGAAAGAGCTATGTCATTGCAAGAGGACGCGTGGGGGCCGTCTAGATGACTATCCCGTCACATCGAAACACCTGCCTGACCAGGCCACATCCCGCGGCCAGGAGGCTTTCGTCTCTGCTCGACATAACACTATTTTCCCCATAGATCTTTGATGAATTCTTGACTCTTTGGCATAAATACAATAATCAGCTGGGTTTTGCTTGTACTCATTATCATTATCAGTTAAGAGCTTGTTCCCGTTGTTTGAGACCACAAAGTGATGTTTCTAGTTTGTAAACTAGACCATCATCCTTTTCTTCATTTTCCTGATTTTTCAACCACCACTCTTATACCTTTTAGATTGCCTGTTGGTGAAAACGTCTCTCCATAGTCTAGGTTTTCTACCTGGCTCTTGCCCTTTGCTACAAATCGTGCTTTGTACAGTGAGACCTCAACTTACGAACGCCTTATATTACGAACTTTTCGTCTTACGAACGTCAAATTTATGAAAATTAAACCTTATAATAAGCACTATTTTTATATTACACATCCACCACAGCTGGAACACCCAAGCACACGACCTTCGGATCTGGCGGAGTGATCTTCGGCGGAAGCACACGACCGAACAGCGCTCCAGCCGGCGCTACTTTCCACACCCCCTCTCTCTGAATTCACACGTCCATCGCCTCCGAGGAGCTTTTTGCAGATAATTTTACTGTTATGGGACCGGAAAATAAACACAGGCTCGTGTTTAGCCTCAGTTCAAATGTGGTGCGTTACTATGAATGAATTGAAGAAACTACCAGCCGTACACGTCTACTCTGCTCTGTTTATTTGTCATCCAAGACTTGGGGTGCGTTCAGGTTTGAGAATAGTGCACGACTTCTTATGACTCTAGGCTGTTTGGACAGCATTGTCTAACTGAATGAGCAGGGACAAACACTTGCCAACGTTTCTGTGTTGCACTTGAACGCACCCCCTGTCAAGATGTGACAGGAGTGATTGTGATTGGCTAAAGGGTAGAGTCATGTGTCATGGTAAGCCAATCAGAGCTAGTGTTTTCAAACACACCGGAACAGCGTGCCAATAGTCACACTAAATTGTCACGTGCGAGTTGACAGCTCAATCAATTTCATTTCATTTCAACGAGTCACTGTCACCTCACCAGTGACATGATTACGACGAAAATGCATCGCTGTGTCTTGTGCTGGCAAAGCCAACAGTTTGCTTTGCACGAGGTGATTGTTAGACGCGATCGCGTAAGTTTGTTGCTTTCCAGTTTCCGATCACGAGCGTGCCATTTTATTCGCCCCGCCCACCTTTTGTCACGTTTTATTCCGCGTCCGTGGAATCATCGGACTCGCGCCTTTTGTTGTAATAAAATCTCTGCCAGCACCCACGGGACTCGAAGTGAATGCAGATGACATCGAGGAGCTTGTTGCTGACCATAATGAGGTCATCAACACAGAGAATTTGATTTGCCTTCAAGAGGACAAGCAGAAGCAGGCCATTCAGCAGTTGATGTGCATGCTTTTATTGAACAGTTCCATCCAGAAAAGGCTATGAGAATCATCAACATGATGAATGATAATGTGATGCCACAGTTTCGTAAGACCTTACAAGTCAGAAAGCAACAGGTGTCAAATACGAGCCATCAATGACCATCATAAATGTAAATAAAGTGACTTTCCTATACAGTGCAGTGTATTTCTTTCATTACAATACAATAGCACATTTATTATACATAGGAGAAGGTAGGTTGTGTGTAGTTTTAAGGCTTATTTAGTTGAAAAGTATATTTTATGGAAACCCGGGAACGGATTATTTCCATTTTAATGGTTTCCTATGGGATTTTTTTTTTAGATACACACTTTTCGTCTTACACACTCTGTCTGGTAACCAATTAAGTTTGTAAGTTGAGGTCTCACAACACAAAAATAATTTTGTGTTTTATGGATTTTGGAAGGGACAAAGGTGCGCATTTCTCCCCATCCAAAACAGTAGAGTTGGGTGACCACTAATTGACTCTGAGAAGGTGATTGCAACCACCTGGGAATGGCCAATTTAAAACTAGACTGAGCCAGTCACTTCGAGGAGGAAGAAGAGGGACAAAGGACAACCTGGAGAGCAGTGTTACATGTGGTCTGCTGAAAACTGATATCAACCACAACTTCAAATAAAGAGAACTCACAATACCCTTCCTGCATCTGGCTGCAACTTTTATCATCTTTCCACCTGCTTGCTGTCTCGCCGCACGACAAGGTCTTACTGTAGTGTGTGACCCATCGTTATCGCTATACTCAATCACAAAATCATCAAAGTGACTAGGTCTCTTTCTTTCCCTAGTACAGGGGTCGGCAACCTTTACGACTCAAAGAGCCATTTGGACCCATTGCCCACAGAAAGGAAAACACTGGGAGTCACAAAATCCTTTTGACATTTAAAATGATGTTCTGACATCTTAATGAATGATTCTTTTATATATTCTCCGTCTGTGAACGGCTTCCCGTGCCTGACTATTTCCTGAGCGGCCACAAAGCTAGCATATGTAGCTGAATTTGTAGATTTCATCCACTTCACAAAATAGTTTTTGCTCTGATCAGCCTTCCGCATCTGTTCCGAAACGGCTCTTTTTCTCTCATCTCCATCCGGATATTTTTGAGCAAAGGCTGTGTGTTTGTTCTGGAAATGTCTTACGACATTTGACTTTTTGTTTTTGCTAACTTCTCATTACATATGAAGTATACCGGTAAACCCGCCTCGTCAGCAGTGAAGGCGAACGAATCTGCCCACGTATCATTAAACGTTCTGTTTTCTTCAGACACTTCTTTTCTTAGATTTATCCATAGTTGGCCTACCTGGGGATCAAAAAATTCAAGAAATCGTGCGCAATTTGGCGGTTGTGACCGGATATACGTCCACTGTCGATGGTTGTGACGTATATTATGTGCGACAAAAAAATTGAATACGTTTTATTTTGTATTATTGATAATCGGCATAATCTTAAAATTTAGAATTACATTTTAAAAACGAACGAAGTAAAATAATATACATTAAATTAAATACTCATTATTTATTTTCTAAAGCCGCAGAGAGCCGCAGCAGGGGGGTGAAAGAGCCACATGCGGCACCGGAGCCGCCGGTTGCCGACTCCTAATAGGATACCTTCTATTTTCAGGTTCATCATTTGTGTCACTTTGTTGTGTGAGGTTATGTTCATGTGGCTTAATCTCTGTGACTGCACTTTCGCGTGCATCTCTGTCTTGTATACATGACTCTTGGGCTCTCTTATTAGGCTTCTGAAAGACCTCACTAGTCTTAGGCTGTCTCATGCCATAATATGTGTTTTCATCTCTTTCATTTGTCTGCGTCTCTTTCTCAATATGTAAATAGTACAACTTTCCATACACATGTATGTCATATTTTGTCCCACCTTTTGTAATCGGTGCATTTTTCCCTTCTTTAAATATCACCGTTGCCCCGTTGGTGGTCACTTTCTTTACAGACAAAATGTCCTGGGGGTGTGAAGGAATGAATAAAGCGTCTTTCAGCGTTGCTTTATGTCTTTGTCCTTTGATGTCTATCACAGTGATCTCAGCATCTCCCCTGCATTGTGTGCCGTCCGCCAGCTCCACGCGGTGTTTTTCCGGTCTGAACGTGCTGTCGAAATCCTTGAACTTCGTAACGTCAGTGATGATATGCGAAGTGGCTCCCGTGTCCACCATCAATCCTCTCTCTCGGATGTTGCGACCCAACTGCTCCCTGGATCTGGTCTCGCTGTCCCTCATCTTGAGCACGTTGTCGGTGTCGCCATCTTCTGACGATTTCCTGGCGTCATCTCGTCTCTACTTGTCCTTACGCCTGCACGTGGCGTTTTTGTGTGTCTTGCTTTTGCAATGCACCATGTCTTGTCGACATTCTCTTGATTTGTGGCCTTTGATCCCACACATGGTTCAAACACACTATGCTTGTGTCATCACTGTGCTGGTCACGGGTGTGTCGTCCACGCTGACCCTGTGTCTTCATCACACTGTCCACTGACTCAGTGTTCAATTTCTCAGTTGCTTCAAAACTCTGTAGCTTAGTCTTGAAATCTGCAAACTTGATTTCATCATTTGAATGTGCTACATGGATTGCAAATGACTTGAAACTTGCTGGTAGTCGTTTTAAAACCATGGCAACAAGTAGTCCATCTCCCATAGTTTCACCCGCATTTTGGAGTGCTGTGATGCTGGTTTCGGCTTTGATGATATAGTCTGTAACACTTTCATCGTTCCTCTTTTGAAGCGACGTGAGCGTGGTGTACAGATTTATTATCCATGGTTTTCCTTTCCCGGCATAATATTCTCTCAATATCTTCAAAGACGTTCTTCCATCATCAGGTGCATCTCTCATTATTAGTGAGAGGCTCTTGTCATCAAGCGTATTTATCAATTCGGCATACGCATCTGCATTTTTCTCGGCTCGCTTAGCATGGTCTTCTTTCGTCCCAATAAATGAAAATGTCGGAGTATTTTTGTTTCCCATATCTCGTATTTAGCTTCATCTCCGTCGAATGACAGTCGAAGGTGCCTGCTTGCCCTTCCTTGATCCATCTTGACCGCTGTTTTAGCCGGTTAGTGATGGCCTCGTTTTCTCACCGCTCTTTCAAGTCCTGATACACTTCTGGCTTCACTTTATCTCCCAAACGTCTCCTGGGCCCATAACCTGTTGAGATCTTCAGCGCTTTCGCGATGCATTTGGGAGAATAAAGAGACGAGATGGTCCTCTTGTTTAGATCATACAAGTAGGATATTTATTTGCCGGAGTACAGAGAGCAACCGCTGCGCTCATCGTCGTACGAGAAGTCAAACACATACACATAAACTGGCTTTGATCGCTGTCAAATCACGTCGCGTAGTGGCTGGGTTGCCAAATCACCTCAGTATTACAGCATTTCACAAAATGAGGATACAATCTAACTTTCTTAACGGGACCCTTTAAGAGATTTTACAGGAAGTCAAATATGAAATGTTTGACGTATGTACTCTTAGAGCAATGCAATTGTTATTATTATAAGCACTCGTGATTTGCACACAATTTGTCAAATTGTCTTTAGTTGGTGTAATTTTGCCTCAGTAAACCGATGGAGGACGACTTTCTGAATTGTACCAGCATGAATATTTCATTGAATGGCAGTGGGTCTAATTATCCGTGTTGTTGGGATGAGTTGATCATGTGCATTCTGGTTTTACGGGGATGAAGGGGCTCAATAGGGCGGGGTGGCTCTTTCAGTGCACTCTCGACCAGACAATAGACCGGCTGTGTTAAGTTAGCACAATTTGCTACTCGGGCCGGATTTCAACCATGGAGTGCCAAAGTAAAAGAGTAGGAGCCCGGGGACAGTGAGACAGTGCAGGAGATGAGAGGTTCGCATTCGTACAGTCAACCTCGCATTTATTTTGAAATATAGTATTCGGAAGTGAAAGTACTAAACGTTTCCCTAGCTTGATGACGACAGACGATGCAACGGAAAGTGAACTGCGGGGCGCGTGCTGGGCATCATCATCCTGGGGAGGGGAAATCGAAGGGTTTCCTCCTTGTAGTTTTGCGGAACTATATGAGCCCCCCACGCCCCACCAACACCCCACTATGCCTTAGACTGGAGAAGCTCGTACATGAAGCCTAGTAGGGTGCGTGGCGCCGAGGAAGAGGGCTGGTTGTGACCGACCGAAAGAGGATGTACTGGGCTGCTGGCTTCGCCTCTTCCCGGCCGTGCGTGGTGGATCTCGGTCGGAATCACAGCCTCCCCCTGGGGCTGTGTGTGTCCGAGCAGCCGCAGTCATTGTATGGATATATCATCGCCTTCCCTTTGCAGGACTACGGCGGCATCATGACGGCTCTCGCCTCGGACTCGTGGTGGAAGAAGACCCTCTACATCACCGGGGGGGCCCTCCTGGCCGCCGCAGCCTACCTCCTGCACGAGCTGCTTGCCATCAGGTCGGCCGCTTTCCTTTACTGTCGAAGCTCCGTTGAGACTAGACGCAATGTGAACATTTTATATTTTCTCTTCCACAAGTGTTGCTCTCTGTCTTGTTACTGGGACTTCTCCTTCCAGGGCACGACTCAACGAGTGAGGAGGGGAAATATATATTGAAATAATATCCAAGTCACGCGTCCGCTCGTGTGCCATCCCCCGTGCTCTACAGCTGAGCTTGGTTAAAACGAAACACACCTCGGGCCGAGATGAACCCCTGCTGCTGCTCAAATAAATCGGACAGCACTTTATATCCCTCTGGATATCTAATGAGATGTGATCAATCCTTAGCATTCCAAACAGATTAATGGACTTTGTCTAGTCCGAGGAGCGCAAGGTTGTCACTGGCTGGATTATTTTGGGCAGAGAACCTCCAGAGGAGTCAATGCATTCTATGTAAACAATGTCTCGGGGCCCACTTCACCATCAGAAGCTGAGCAACCTTGCGTTCCGTGTAACGCGAGCACTGCCGCAGAATCACGTGCGGCCCTCAGGCTAAAGCCAGCCTACCAGCATCATCTGTTTAGGACATGTGATTTCATGTTGGTGTAATGCAGTTGGTGTTGTTGTTTTTAATTGTTGTTTTAGTGCAATGTGTACGAAGCATCGTAGATTGGACATGAATGAATGCTGCAACGTTGGCGGTTTGTGTCCCTGGTCGAGGAACAGTTTCAGCACCAAAGGGCTTGGACAGAGACACAAAATGAGCCCACACGGACTGACAAGTCAATTTACGTTCATGCTCTTTGCCACAAAACCAATGCTATCAGATCCCACCCAAGCTTCCATTGAGTCACAAGTAATATTTGAATTTGGGCCTGTCACTTTCTGTCACTATTATTGATTATGGATCATTCAATGATGATGTTTGCAGATGACACTGATCTGTAGTGAGAGAAGGGAGCAGGTGTGGGAGAAACTACAGAGGTGGGGGTTTGCCCTGAAAAGGAGAGGAATGAAGGTCACTCGCAGCAAGACGGAATATATGTGTGTGAATGAGATGGATCCAAGTACAAGAGTGATGATTCAGACACTCGGCAGCTGACGAGTGGGAACGTTAGGGATAGATGGTGGATCGCTAAGAAGGTGACAGAGGCGTTGGTGCAGGCTGTAGATTTATTAACAGAAAGCGCAGGTCCGAGATGGCGCGGACCCGGTAAAAAGTTTGTAGAACAAACAAAAGTGATTAAAAACAGCAATCCACCCAACCACACTAACTAACAAAATAAAAAGGCACACGAGGGTACATAACAGCATACGACGCGGTGCGTATAAACAGGCGCGATCGTGGCTAGATAATTCTCGGGCGAAGCAACTCACGTACTGAATAAACGTTCAAGGTACGGGCCAGTCGCGAGGCGTAGTATCTTCCGACGCTGGGTAAGTGCCAGCGTCGGGTTTAAATGTCCAACAGTCAGTTATGAGGGAATTGACAGCAGCTGGCGGGCGTCGGGAGCGGAGGCCCCGCCCAGCTGTCAACTCGCTCGTGACACCCACATTCCAAAACCTGCATGTCAAGTTATGGGAAGACTCGAAATTATCCTTAGGTGTGATTGGGAATGCTAATGGTTGTTTGCCTATGTGTCAAAGTGGGTTCAATTCCTATTTTGTGATAGCGTGAGTGTGAATGATTGTCTGTTTCTCGCTATGTGCCCAGTGTTCAACTGAAGATCATTCCAGGGTAGAGACAATGGATTAAATTCTAAAGTGCTGTTAAAATGGTTCACTTTTTGTTACTTTGTATTTGAATTCAAAATACTTCTTGTCCTAGGTGGCTTTGAACAATCATTAAAACATCAGTGAGGCTCGAAACAAAACAAACCAAGACACCCAGACTGAAACAGCCTCTAAATGCACACAGAGATCAGTACAAAAGTGATGACCACATTACTGGAGAGGGATGCGAAATATCCAGTCATTCTTTAAAATGACTCAGTCAATTATCGATCGGGTGACAGATTGAACTGATGTAGTTTGATTTTACTCAGTCACAGACAGTAAGTATCATGTCATGACAAGACGAAACGAAACACATTTCTCACTCTGTGTGCAGGAAGGAGCAGGAGTTAGACTCCCAAGATGCGATCATCCTCCATCAGTTCTCCAGACCAAAGAACGGTGTTCCCAGCCTCTCACCTTTCTGCCTCAAAATAGAGACTTATCTGAGAATGGTGGACTTGCCCTACCAGGTAAAGGCTTGACTTGTGCTTTTTGATGGCCACTAGACCAGGGTGTTATCCCACCTCTTGGCCAAAGTCAGCTTTGCTCGGTTCCGACTTCACTGTGACCGGAATGAGCCTTTGACGGAAATGGTTGGATGGAGGCTTCTTACATGATACCGTGTTTCTTCACAGAACTATTTTGATGGGAAGCTGTCACCGCAAGGCAAGATGCCTTGGCTGGAGTACAACTATGAGCTGGTCTCGGGGTCAGAGTTCATCATCGACTTCCTGGAAGAGAAGCTAGGAGTCAATCTCAACCACAACCTCACACCGGAGGAAAAAGCCGTGTCTCGAGCTGTCACCAAAATGGTTGAAGAACATCTGTATTGGTAAGGTTCACCATGTAGTTCTACGGCTTTGAAGATGACCTTTAACCAGTGATTTCACCAGCCATAAATTCAGAACCTGACTCGAAGAAAAGAATGTTTCAAGAAAAGTTACACCTGAAGTTCCAGGCCTATTGATTTGTCTGAATAAACAAATGACTGAAACTTTAGTGAATTTATCCAAGTAGTTAACTCATTCACTGCCATTCATGAATTTATTCGGGAATTGAAAATATGACGTAGAGCGCCATTTCCGAATTCATTCAGGTTTTGTTTTTTTTTTCTTGCTTGGGTGCCGATAGTGTTGGCGAGACATCTGGCAATGTTTTTTCCCTTCCACGAGGTTGCAGCATTTCCCGTTTTTCCATGTTAGTGCTTTGTTCCAGCTTCAGCTGTTGTTAAAGCGCAAAATAAACCAATTTATATCTATTGCATTGTATTTTGGACAGCCACCCTTAGATTAAGGTCATATAACTCCAGACCCAAATCGCTCTTTTTTTTCTGATGACATTTTCAAAGGCAGCCTGTGCCACCAACCACATGAGACCTCAGATTTTGTATCGGATCTCAGAAGATTTTTTTTTTCCTCTCGAGCACCCACCGTTGAGCTTTTGGTGATGCAGTTGTATATCATGGTTATATTCTGATCTCACACTGTTTCACACCTTCAAGTATTTATGTTAATACCACAACAATGACAAGATGAAGGCTAGTGAAATGCAGAGGGATGTACAGAAACCTTCCAGTGGTCAGTTACTCCACCATGTCTAGGTGAGAAAGACACCACTTATCGGAACTCCCTTTCCGCCTTCAAGCCTTGAGTGTTTTTCCATTACTCATAGGGTCCATGCACACACACACGCACACACACACACACACACACACACACACACACACACACACACACACACACACACACACACACACACACACACACACACACACACACACACACTCACACACACACACACACACAACTCACTGTGTATTTAGCTTACATCATGCCTGTTTCTATACTTCGAGTCATGTACTGTAATGTTCAAAGCATTACTTTCCATCCAAAAAGGTCAGTGATGTAACCCACATTGCTCTTTGCCCACCAGACAACTTCTGTTTCTTTGCTCACCCTGTCCACGTTGTGCCACATTTAGACATACATGCTCACCTCCTGGATGAATTATTGATGGCAGGGAAGGGCAGCGCGGTGGCATGCTGCTATTTCTACTGCCGGATTCAGGCTAGAAGGATTATGACAAATTTCAGAATTGTAATTTTCTTCCCCCTCCTCCACTAACAATGGCAATTGTGATTTAATATGTGATTATTTTTACAATATCATATTCCCATTATATATATATATATATATATATATATATATATATATATATACAGTAAAGTCTCGTTATATCGATATTCAAGGGAGTCCGAAAAAATATCGATATAACCGGGAATATCGATATATCCGACCCTGTTTGCATGTAATTTTCTCCATGCGTACATAGAAATAGTATCGATATAACCGGGACTATCGATATATCCGATATCGATATAACGAGACTTTACTGTATATATATATATATATATATATATATATATATATATAAAGTATGATTCAGCTGTAATAGGCTCCAGCTTTTTTGTGAGGAAAAAGCGGTCTGGAATAGGATGAGTCAATGACTTCTCTGAAACAGTCATATTTGTGAAGCTAAATACCTGGGGACTCATTCAGCTCAGCGTGGTTCAGCATTTGTTACAGTCGGGTGACTTATAGAATAGACCATCACCCCCCCCCCCCCCCCTTACCACACAGCGCCCCACTCAGGTATATCCCATTTGAATGTGTTGGCCATCTGACTTTGACTTACAGGCCTTGTGTGCAAGAAACATACAACATATACTCTCAGGACAGACGAGAAAAAACAGGAAGTGGTGTGTGGCTCGTTCTAGTCAGAAGGCTGTAAAAAAAGCCAGATGCTTTTATCCAATTTCCATCCAAGAAGCAGACAATGAAGAGCAGACACTTCTTCGCAGTTTTACCATGACTGTCTTTCTTGCTACAGAATGTCGTCCTACTTTGCGTCCAGCCTCACAGTTAGACTGAACCAAAACGGCAGTCTGTAATCTGTTTATCTGAGCGCTAGGTGAGCAAGTATCAGTGTGCACGGTGAATAGATACTCAATCTTATTAGTGTCTGCACGCAGGAGCGCTGTCAGGGACTTTGGGGTCCTGGAAAAAAAAAACTTTATAATTTGCAGAGTTGATGTTGGTCCAATTGAAATGGGGCAAACATGCACCTGCCCATGGAAAAAAAGCATGTGTTAAATTTAGTCCGTTTTATTTCATCCAGTGGTTGCACAAAATAAAATCCTCTGGAAACAAATGATTTTTATCAAGTTGATTTCGATGTATGTGGCTCCACATGATTTATATTCCTGTATACCACGGGTGTCAAAGTCATTTTTTGCCGCGGGCCACATTGTAGTTATGGTTTCCTCTCGAGGGCCGTTATGAATTTGGGGAAGCCATTAGAATGTTTAATCCCCTCCTGATCTGAAGTCAAGAATAATGGCTGTTATTGTGGTTTACATATAAAAATCTGAAATTTTGGTTCGGATTTTAGCGAGCATCATGGAATTTCACAAGTTTGATTTGCTTTCGCGGTCCGAAAAAAATGATGTGGCAGGCCGGATTTGGCCCCCGGGCCTTGACTTTGACACTTTGCTGTATACGCTTGACAAAAAAAAGAGTTCATATAACAAAGACCTTTTTAGTGTTTATGATATTATGGTGTCAGAGTAATCAATTAGACATTACTATCTGTCCGTCTGTCTGTCTGCCTATCTGTCTGTTTGTCTGTCTATCTGGCCATCTGTTCACATAGCGATCTACCTAAACGTTGTTCCATTGTGTACATTATGGTTCTTCCAGGACGATCGCCTACTGTCAGTGGGTGGACAACTTGGAGGAGACCCAGAAGCTCCTGGCCATGAGTGGACCACTTAGCGACGCACTAAAATGGCTGTTGACCCGCCTGAATGGTAGCATGGTACGCAGGGAGATGTATGGCCACGGCATCGGACGATTCTCCAAGGAGGAAGTCTACGCCTTGATGGAGAAGGACATGAGGACGCTGGCCACACTGTTGGGTAGGAGGGACTATTTCCCTTTTTGCTCAAATGCAATTCGTGGTTTCATCTTGTATCGATGAGGCCTGTCCATGTTTGCCGTACATATATGCTACATTTGATTTGGGAATATAGAGATGTTTGAAAACTACTCACATGGTGTACTTTTGTAGAATTTAAGATAGGTGTGTCAGGAAATGCATGTTGTCGGTGTCTAAATATGGGCCAAATTCATTTTCAAATTGTTAGAAATATAGTTCTGCCTTCTTATTGTATTCTTATTAACATTAATCAGGAAGTCATAAAAAAGTACATATTAAAGCATTTATTACACAGAATAAATGTAATTGTTTTGAATGTAAAAGTTCCCAGTAAAATATTTTTTTTTAAATTGCGCTTTAAAGGACAACCTACACCAAACAGAAAAACGTTTTATAGCATCTAAAATACCCAAAACATGCAGTATGATATTTTTAGTCAAATGCAAAACACCAATAAAAATGAGACTTAAAGTGTCCAATATCTGCAAAAAAATGAACCCGGAAGCGGCCAGTTTCAGAAGGTCCCGCCCCCTTGTTCGTGGCTTCAGATTCGGAGAATATTCTTTCTTGTTACTCATCCAGTTATGAATATGATTCAAATAGTTCTGAAGAGGAAAGCATACATGTTTGCAATCGATTAAAGAATTTATTTCGTCATTTTGAGGCAACATTGGGGGGGGGGGGGGGTGTAGCACTAAAAAAGAGGCAGAAGGACACCCTGAACCGTTTACCAGCCAATTGCATTGCAGAACATTTAACAACATTTTTTAATCGGCTAATTGAACTTCATACTAAAAAATCAAATGTAATGATGTCAATAAATACAAACTAATCTACAATATTAATTCTGGAAAACAATATTTCAAGCCATTACACTTACAAAACCATTTTTTTGTTTTGTTTTGTTGTTTTTTTAAACTTTTTTTTAATCAAAATGATGTATGGATGCTCACCCATTCAAAGCTGGGTGATCGCAAAAACTCATTGTTCTCTCTGTGCACGTCTGTGTAAGCTCTCAGTCATACAGGAGTGGTCAATCGATGAGAAGGTTTCTTCAGCTGTCATCTGTACAAATTTGAAGGTTTCGGACGTTTCACCTCCAAAAATAACAAACTTTCGTATGCAGAGGCAGATGATCTACGCATTGAAATATCAGCCCTTCTCAGTAGTGCCAAATTACCTCCGTCCAACATAACATTAGAAGAGAGAAAGGCGTTAACTACTCTACAAAAAGACAAAAATATTACTATTCTGCCAGCAGACAAGGGCAGATGCACAGTGCTTCTTGACACATTGGATTATGAAGACAAAATAAATAGGTTAATCAGTGATTCTAACACTTATGAGCAACTAAAAAGGGACCCTTCCAATAGATACAAGAAAGAAATGATAGACTGTCTCCAAAAGTTAGAGAAAGGAAAACATATAGACAAACAGATGTATTTTAGATTATACCCGGGAAAGGCCACGCCATGTATCTATGGCCTGCCAAAAATACATAAAGAAGGGCTCCCCCTCAGACCCATTGTTTGTAGCATTGACTCCTCTACATACAATGTAGCCAAATATTTAAAAACTATCTTAGCTCCGTTGGTTGGTAACACAGAATATCACGTAGAGAACACCA
This sequence comes from Hippocampus bargibanti, assembly GCF_051943395.1. NCBI lineage: Eukaryota > Metazoa > Chordata > Actinopteri > Syngnathiformes > Syngnathidae > Hippocampus > Hippocampus bargibanti. Next base: position 2,631,775 of record NC_142739.1, on the reverse strand, counting down.
CAGGGTTTGTAGAGAGGATCAAAGACCTCATATTGGAACCCGAGGAAACCTTGGCATCATACGATGTGACTTCTCTCTTTACATCTGTCCCAACCCCAGCAGCAGTCTCAGTGGTGAGGACGAGACTGCTGGCGGACGTTTCTCTGCATGAAAGAACCAAACTTAAAGCGGATCACATTTGCATATTATTGGAAATCTGCCTTAATACTATGTATTTTCAATTTCGGGGAAAAAAAAATTATAAACAAATTCATGGTTGTGCTATGGGCTCACCAGTTTCACCCATAGTGGCTAATCTGTACATGGAAGAGATGGAGAAACAGGCCCTCACATCCTTCCCGAGGACAAAACAACACTGGTTTAGATATGTGGACGATACTTTTGTCATAATTAAAAAACAAGAAATTCAATCCTTCACAGATCACCTGAACTCTGTAGACATCAACATTAAATTTACTCGTGAGGACATTAAAGAGAACCAACTAGCCTTCTTGGATTGTAAAGTAATTATAAAAGAGGAGAGAGCGCTAAAAACAGAAGTCTTTAGGAAGGCTACGCACACTGACCAATACTTACTTTTTGACTCTAACCACCCTTTACAACACAAATTAGGAGTTATCAGAACCCTCCAGCATAGGGCTAAACTAATACCAACTAGCATTGAAGGTAGAGAAAAGGAGTCAAAACATATCAGGCGAGCACTCACTAACTGTGGGTACCCTCAGTGGTCATTCAACAAATGTCAGAAAGAAAGAATAGGGAATGAAACCAATAATTCTCAAGATACAAAAAGGAGAGGAGTAGCAGTACCTTACATTGCAGGAGTTTCTGAAAAATTACAAAGAGTCCTTTGGCAACACAAAATTCCTACTTATTTCAAACCGATAAACACTTTAAGGCAAAAATTAGTGCATCCAAAAGATAGGCTACCAAATGAAAAACAAAGTAATGTAGTTTATTCCATACATTGTAAGAATGAAAATTGTAAAGAGCAGTACATTGGGAGACTCAACAAATTCTCAAAAAAAGACTATCACCATCGCAGGGATAATACAAGTGGGCCTCAATCGGCAGTACATTTGCACCTAAAAGCTAGCAACCACTCATTTGACGACAATGAGGTTAAAATCTTAGCGAAAGAACATAGAGGGTTGAAAGGGGGGTAAAAGAAGCGATTCTTATAAAACAACAAAATCCTTCATTAAACCGGTCTGCTGGGGTGAGGTTCAATTTGGATCGTTCATACAATAGCCTGCTTAGGCAAAACAGGTTAGGCAACATTCGTAATGCTGATGAGGTGATACCGGTGGGAGTGGGGCAAATAGGCCAGTCGTTAGTCAGGAATGTAGGACCATCAGTGGGGCCACAGGGAGTGGTCCTCTCCTCCCACCAACCTGAGAGTAGGGACCTATCATAGCTGTGTCCGGCGCCGCCATGTCTGGACATTAGAGATATATAAATAGGGCCGATACGACCAGTCAGACTTTAGTTCGCTGACGAAGCCTCTTGGATAGGAGGCGAAACGTCTGAAACCTTCAAATTTGTACAGATGACGGCTGAAGAAACCTTCTCATCGATGGTTCTCTCTGCACATTTATCACCTGTACATTTACTGTATTTGGTCATTGTTTTGTTAAGTTCATACTGTCTCCTTATTATCATATTTACCACAAAATGTGGTACGTGCGCGTTCTTCCGCCTTCATCAGCACACGCCGAAACATGTCAGGATTGTCAGGTAATTGAACCACCTAAACGCCATTGTCTGTAATAAAAGAATCTGTTGTATCTGGTCATGTTCATTCACAATAATAATAATACAGTAAAGTCTCGTTATATCGATATTCAAGGGAGTCCGAAAAAATATCGATATAACCGGGACTATCGATATATCCGACCCTGTTTGCATGTAATTTTCTCCGTGCGTGCATAGAAATAGTATCGATATAACCGGGACTATCGATATATCCGATATCGCTATAACGAGACTTTACTGTAATAACAATAATAATAATAATAATAGTAATAATACATTTGATTTATAAGCGCCTATAAATGTTGACGGATAAATGCATCACTGCTCTCCATTTTAAATACTTCTTCTGCCACCACAATGTTGCCAGCATGACCACTGCTACAAATGCTAGCAAGTCACGTCACCTTCAGAGGTTTACAATCTGAGCACACATTGTACAGTCTCGGATTACACGCTAACAATGAGTGTCACTGCCATCTACTGTCTAGTAGTAGTTGTGCAATTGCACTGGCATACAATAGGATGGAAACAAGAGCACATTGTCTCAATTGTCTCTTTTTCACACCGTAGGAGATAAGAAATACTTTATGGGCTCCAAGATATCCACATTAGATGCCACAGTGTTTGGACATCTTGCTCAGGCCATGTGGACTCTGCCTGGGACGAGACCAGAACAACTCATTAAAGGTTTGTGCATGACAGCATTTTGCAATTAAACATGCATTGGACTTTATTTTCACTAATAAGTATGCACTTGGATTCTTTTGAAAATTACTTCAGATGAAATTGAATATGGGTGACTTTGCTGTTGTCACAGGGGAACTGATCAATTTAGCCATGTTTTGCGAGCGAATGCGAAGGAGGTTCTGGCCTGAGTGGTTCATGGAGGTGGAGGACCTCTACTATGACGGAAACAGCGAGATTAGCGGCGGCACACCATCGACGACCGGCCTGTTGGACTTTGGGCTCTTCTCGAGGACTGACACTCTGGATGACAGCGACGCTAGCAGCCGCTCAGCGGGACATACGCATATACATACGCCCCTCTCTGATCACTCACTATTTGACTCAGATGTTGGCACGGCGTCGGACAATGAGACCCAGTTCAAGGAGGACGTGATGCCCGACCTGGAAATTTGACATGACGGTGGCTGACAAGTGGAGGCTGACTGGAGAGCTGAGCAGCTGTCACTACAGCCTGCTGAGTGCAGAACAACAGAGTCCGACACTGTTTGGCTACCCGGCATGTTCCATCTTCCCTTTTGGACGGGAGTGGCTATTCAAATGCACAGTACCAAAACCGAATCTCTAATTTTACATTTCACCGCCCCGTTTGTTCATTCCCAAAATGTCACAACTGTCACGGTGACATTTTGCCTCTGCCTTATTTGTGTAGTCTCGTGATGCAGAAGGTGTGTGACATTAGCAACAGCTCGAGTTAGTGCAGGTAGAGCATCTATTTGACCAGTTGTCTTAAACTCGTTCTTTCAAAGAAATGGAGATTGATCATGTGGCTAAAATGAGTTGCTGTTCCGCATCGGATCTTTTGATTTAGAGATTACACTTGATCATGTTCTTTTTTGGCTTTGAGAAAAGACTACTGTTCCTACATATCATACACACTGTTATATGCATGTCAACATCAAATGTCAATCAGGACTGAACTCCTTTGCTAGCTCGTTGATTGGAAATTCAATGATCAACATTTGTGTGCCTGTTACATTAATTTTCTTTTGGGTTGTTTGTTCCATGTGTGACATTGAGCTTTTGGTCATTTTATTGCATACGAATATGGTGGTTGTAATGAATAGAAATGACCACTGAGTGGCAATAACACCAAGCCATGTTCAGAATGGAGGCATACTCGAAATTCATCGTAAGTGCAATATTTGCATAAAATTAATTAACTGAACTATATTGTTCGGACTTCCTGCTTGACTCAGACACACGGTTGTTTGATTTCTTTATAAATTATCTTGAGTGTAAATTATTTTGAGAGTGTGTGTGTGTGTGTGTGTGTGTGTGTGTGTGTGTGTGTGTGTGTGTGTGTGCGTGTGTGTGCGTGTGTGTGTGTGTGTGTCAGAGAGAAATGCATATCTATTTTTATTCGTCTTTTATTTCTTATGCTTAAAAGAGAAATTATTTTTTGCACTCATGGAAATATACTTTCACCTTATTTTTGCCGAACGAGAAACCTTGAGAAATATATTTGAGTCGAAAAAGACTAAACAGGGAATACATTTATTTTTTAAGAATGTTTAATTAATTGGTGTTGGTGCAGTTGGGGAATACATACATACTGTAACCTCCTCAACCAACCAGTTGATGGAAAACGTCTGATTGGATGCACTCAGGATTGCAAACAGCTAATGTCAAGCAAATCCGATGATAGGAAAAGGACCAATGTATTCAAAAGGTGTGCATTATCCAATAACTTTTATTTCAGCCCTTTTCCAAACATACGTATTACAGATTTAACTCCCCCCAAAGCATGACGTTCAGTTGACAAAATGTCATAAAAACAGTGGTGAATTTTGCAGTGATGAATGTTGATGCTGAAGACTGCGAAGGTATGCCCCTCAGAAGTCAGTTGAGGTTCATCTATATTTTACGCAGTTGCAAAATTAATTTAATTCAATCTTAACCATGGCCTTATAGCCTCATCGAAATTGAACTGAGGATATTCTGTAAACGTGGATACAAAGGTTTGCGCTTAGTGACATGTATCCGCGATGATAATCATTTTAAGAGTTGGGTAGACAGACAAAAAAAGGCAAATGTAACCGACTTATGTAGGGTTGTCCTGTGCTTTGTCCCCCTGAAATGTTTCCTTCGCTCGGACCGCTTTCTTTCAAACCTTACAAAAAGTAAACGTTTTAAACCATGTCATGTCTGCCGGTTGAATGTAAATATTGTGTGTGTTACAAACCTCATGTATGTAGAGCAGATTTGTCGATCACATTGTAGGCATAAAATGGCTCGACTGGCTTATTTCAATAAAAAAAGCGTGGACAATTTCAAACATATTTTTTCTTTTTAAGATGGAAATGTGAATACAGTATTTATATACTTTGCAATGCCTCATATACTACAAGTAGTTGTGTCTCTGGAGTGCATGCTGACCCATGAAGTGTGAAATTTAAAAAGCAGGTAAATCTTATCTGCCTTCTTGTGAAAAAGTGGCGCCATAAAGGAATAATCACTTGGTATCGACACACATTGAGTTTCACAGACCTTAACCTGGCAGCAAAGCTGGATGAAGTTCAAAATGAAAAAGCCAATTTTTGTCAAGGCCAAAAGATAAGACGGCTGCTTTGCTGGTTGCCTTATTGTAAGCAGCGTGACTTTCTCATGATAATGTTACTATTGGCTTTGCTGATGACTTTGGAGTGGAGAGGATGTTGGCCATAGTAGAGCAGAACTCATGACTATGTTAAAACGGGTTAAAAGTTGTGAAAAGAAGATTTGTTGTCGCTCAATAAGAAATGTTGGAGCGTGTCAGCGGACGAAAACAAAAAGATTTGAAATGGTGAGAAGTAGCAGGTGGTGGGGACCAGAAGAGGCCAGACGAATGGCAAGAAGGTACGGAGGAGGACAGGAACACAAGAAGGCGTGGTAGCAGTGAGAAGAGGGCTCGGATTGACAGAGGAGGATGTGAGAGGGCTTTATAAAAGGAAAAGAAAGAGAAAAGAGAATGGAGGAGGTGCTCGGGCAGGCAGCCCGCAAGGGCCACAGATCAGGTAGCAAGCTCCTGGGGGACAGAGCAGGTGCAGGCTGCCAGCGAGGCCTTTGGGCCTGAAGGGGCTGCCAGAGCTTAAGCAATCTGCACGGCTCCTTTTTTAATTTGGCTTGGTGAAGGGCCCACCCTCCATGCAATTGCTCCCTCTCTATCTCGATGCTGAACAGATCAGCGAGCCATAAAAAGAGGTAAACACAGAGCTAAATTAAACCAGGGAACTCCCCTGGTACAGCAAAACAAATTAGTGCAAACAAATTACACAGAGTCAACACACAAATAGTTGAACATCTGTGACTCTTTGGACTATTGGAGCTGCTGGCTAACATCGAGACGCCACAACTATACAGTAGATATTCATCAATACTGACTGACCAATACTTACTTTTTGACTCTAACCACCCTTTACAACACAAATTAGGAGTTATCAGAACCCTCCAGCATAGGGCTAAACTAATACCAACTAGCATTGAAGGTAGAGAAAAGGAGTCAAAACATATCAGGCGAGCACTCACTAACTGTGGGTACCCTCAGTGGTCATTCAACAAATGTCAGAAAGAAAGAATAGGGAATGAAACCAATAATTCTCAAGATACAAAAAGGAGAGGAGTAGCAGTACCTTACATTGCAGGAGTTTCTGAAAAATTACAAAGAGTCCTTTGGCAACACAAAATTCCTACTTATTTCAAACCGATAAACACTTTAAGGCAAAAATTAGTGCATCCAAAAGATAGGCTACCAAATGAAAAACAAAGTAATGTAGTTTATTCCATACATTGTAAGAATGAAAATTGTAAAGAGCAGTACATTGGGAGACTCAACAAATTCTCAAAAAAAGACTATCACCATCGCAGGGATAATACAAGTGGGCCTCAATCGGCAGTACATTTGCACCTAAAAGCTAGCAACCACTCATTTGACGACAATGAGGTTAAAATCTTAGCGAAAGAACATAGAGGGTTGAAAGGGGGGTAAAAGAAGCGATTCTTATAAAACAACAAAATCCTTCATTAAACCGGTCTGCTGGGGTGAGGTTCAATTTGGATCGTTCATACAATAGCCTGCTTAGGCAAAACAGGTTAGGCAACATTCGTAATGCTGATGAGGTGATACCGGTGGGAGTGGGGCAAATAGGCCAGTCGTTAGTCAGGAATGTAGGACCATCAGTGGGGCCACAGGGAGTGGTCCTCTCCTCCCACCAACCTGAGAGTAGGGACCTATCATAGCTGTGTCCGGCGCCGCCATGTCTGGACATTAGAGATATATAAATAGGGCCGATACGACCAGTCAGACTTTAGTTCGCTGACGAAGCCTCTTGGATAGGAGGCGAAACGTCTGAAACCTTCAAATTTGTACAGATGACGGCTGAAGAAACCTTCTCATCGATGGTTCTCTCTGCACATTTATCACCTGTACATTTACTGTATTTGGTCATTGTTTTGTTAAGTTCATACTGTCTCCTTATTATCATATTTACCACAAAATGTGGTACGTGCGCGTTCTTCCGCCTTCATCAGCACACGCCGAAACATGTCAGGATTGTCAGGTAATTGAACCACCTAAACGCCATTGTCTGTAATAAAAGAATCTGTTGTATCTGGTCATGTTCATTCACAATAATAATAATACAGTAAAGTCTCGTTATATCGATATTCAAGGGAGTCCGAAAAAATATCGATATAACCGGGACTATCGATATATCCGACCCTGTTTGCATGTAATTTTCTCCGTGCGTGCATAGAAATAGTATCGATATAACCGGGACTATCGATATATCCGATATCGCTATAACGAGACTTTACTGTAATAACAATAATAATAATAATAATAGTAATAATACATTTGATTTATAAGCGCCTATAAATGTTGACGGATAAATGCATCACTGCTCTCCATTTTAAATACTTCTTCTGCCACCACAATGTTGCCAGCATGACCACTGCTACAAATGCTAGCAAGTCACGTCACCTTCAGAGGTTTACAATCTGAGCACACATTGTACAGTCTCGGATTACACGCTAACAATGAGTGTCACTGCCATCTACTGTCTAGTAGTAGTTGTGCAATTGCACTGGCATACAATAGGATGGAAACAAGAGCACATTGTCTCAATTGTCTCTTTTTCACACCGTAGGAGATAAGAAATACTTTATGGGCTCCAAGATATCCACATTAGATGCCACAGTGTTTGGACATCTTGCTCAGGCCATGTGGACTCTGCCTGGGACGAGACCAGAACAACTCATTAAAGGTTTGTGCATGACAGCATTTTGCAATTAAACATGCATTGGACTTTATTTTCACTAATAAGTATGCACTTGGATTCTTTTGAAAATTACTTCAGATGAAATTGAATATGGGTGACTTTGCTGTTGTCACAGGGGAACTGATCAATTTAGCCATGTTTTGCGAGCGAATGCGAAGGAGGTTCTGGCCTGAGTGGTTCATGGAGGTGGAGGACCTCTACTATGACGGAAACAGCGAGATTAGCGGCGGCACACCATCGACGACCGGCCTGTTGGACTTTGGGCTCTTCTCGAGGACTGACACTCTGGATGACAGCGACGCTAGCAGCCGCTCAGCGGGACATACGCATATACATACGCCCCTCTCTGATCACTCACTATTTGACTCAGATGTTGGCACGGCGTCGGACAATGAGACCCAGTTCAAGGAGGACGTGATGCCCGACCTGGAAATTTGACATGACGGTGGCTGACAAGTGGAGGCTGACTGGAGAGCTGAGCAGCTGTCACTACAGCCTGCTGAGTGCAGAACAACAGAGTCCGACACTGTTTGGCTACCCGGCATGTTCCATCTTCCCTTTTGGACGGGAGTGGCTATTCAAATGCACAGTACCAAAACCGAATCTCTAATTTTACATTTCACCGCCCCGTTTGTTCATTCCCAAAATGTCACAACTGTCACGGTGACATTTTGCCTCTGCCTTATTTGTGTAGTCTCGTGATGCAGAAGGTGTGTGACATTAGCAACAGCTCGAGTTAGTGCAGGTAGAGCATCTATTTGACCAGTTGTCTTAAACTCGTTCTTTCAAAGAAATGGAGATTGATCATGTGGCTAAAATGAGTTGCTGTTCCGCATCGGATCTTTTGATTTAGAGATTACACTTGATCATGTTCTTTTTTGGCTTTGAGAAAAGACTACTGTTCCTACATATCATACACACTGTTATATGCATGTCAACATCAAATGTCAATCAGGACTGAACTCCTTTGCTAGCTCGTTGATTGGAAATTCAATGATCAACATTTGTGTGCCTGTTACATTAATTTTCTTTTGGGTTGTTTGTTCCATGTGTGACATTGAGCTTTTGGTCATTTTATTGCATACGAATATGGTGGTTGTAATGAATAGAAATGACCACTGAGTGGCAATAACACCAAGCCATGTTCAGAATGGAGGCATACTCGAAATTCATCGTAAGTGCAATATTTGCATAAAATTAATTAACTGAACTATATTGTTCGGACTTCCTGCTTGACTCAGACACACGGTTGTTTGATTTCTTTATAAATTATCTTGAGTGTAAATTATTTTGAGAGTGTGTGTGTGTGTGTGTGTGTGTGTGTGTGTGTGTGTGTGTGTGTGTGTGTGCGTGTGTGTGCGTGTGTGTGTGTGTGTGTCAGAGAGAAATGCATATCTATTTTTATTCGTCTTTTATTTCTTATGCTTAAAAGAGAAATTATTTTTTGCACTCATGGAAATATACTTTCACCTTATTTTTGCCGAACGAGAAACCTTGAGAAATATATTTGAGTCGAAAAAGACTAAACAGGGAATACATTTATTTTTTAAGAATGTTTAATTAATTGGTGTTGGTGCAGTTGGGGAATACATACATACTGTAACCTCCTCAACCAACCAGTTGATGGAAAACGTCTGATTGGATGCACTCAGGATTGCAAACAGCTAATGTCAAGCAAATCCGATGATAGGAAAAGGACCAATGTATTCAAAAGGTGTGCATTATCCAATAACTTTTATTTCAGCCCTTTTCCAAACATACGTATTACAGATTTAACTCCCCCCAAAGCATGACGTTCAGTTGACAAAATGTCATAAAAACAGTGGTGAATTTTGCAGTGATGAATGTTGATGCTGAAGACTGCGAAGGTATGCCCCTCAGAAGTCAGTTGAGGTTCATCTATATTTTACGCAGTTGCAAAATTAATTTAATTCAATCTTAACCATGGCCTTATAGCCTCATCGAAATTGAACTGAGGATATTCTGTAAACGTGGATACAAAGGTTTGCGCTTAGTGACATGTATCCGCGACGATAATCATTTTAAGAGTTGGGTAGACAGACAAAAAAAGGCAAATGTAACCGACTTATGTAGGGTTGTCCTGTGCTTTGTCCCCCTGAAATGTTTCCTTCGCTCGGACCGCTTTCTTTCAAACCTTACAAAAAGTAAACGTTTTAAACCATGTCATGTCTGCCGGTTGAATGTAAATATTGTGTGTGTTACAAACCTCATGTATGTAGAGCAGATTTGTCGATCACATTGTAGGCATAAAATGGCTCGACTGGCTTATTTCAATAAAAAAAAGCGTGGACAATTTCAAACATATTTTTTCTTTTTAAGATGGAAATGTGAATACAGTATTTATATACTTTGCAATGCCTCATATACTACAAGTAGTTGTGTCTCTGGAGTTCATGCTGACCCATGAAGTGTGAAATTTAAAAAGCAGGTAAATCTTATCTGCCTTCTTGTGAAAAAGTGGCGCCATAAAGGAATAATCACTTGGTATCGACACACATTGAGTTTCACAGACCTTAACCTGGCAGCAAAGCTGGATGAAGTTCAAAATGAAAAAGCCAATTTTTGTCAAGGCCAAAAGATAAGACGGCTGCTTTGCTGGTTGCCTTATTGTAAGCAGCGTGACTTTCTCATGATAATGTTACTATAGGCTTTGCTGATGACTTTGGAGTGGAGAGGATGTTGGCCATAGTAGAGCAGAACTCATGACTATGTTAAAACGGGTTAAAAGTTGTGAAAAGAAGATTTGTTGTCGCTCAATAAGAAATGTTGGAGCGTGTCAGCGGACGAAAACAAAAAGATTTGAAATGGTGAGAAGTAGCAGGTGGTGGGGACCAGAAGAGGCCAGACGAATGGCAAGAAGGTACGGAGGAGGACAGGAACACAAGAAGGCGTGGTAGCAGTGAGAAGAGGGCTCGGATTGACAGAGGAGGATGTGAGAGGGCTTTATAAAAGGAAAAGAAAGAGAAAAGAGAATGGAGGAGGTGCTCGGGCAGGCAGCCCGCAAGGGCCACAGATCAGGTAGCAAGCTCCTGGGGGACAGAGCAGGTGCAGGCTGCCAGCGAGGCCTTTGGGCCTGAAGGGGCTGCCAGAGCTTAAGCAATCTGCACGGCTCCTTTTTTAATTTGGCTTGGTGAAGGGCCCACCCTCCATGCAATTGCTCCCTCTCTATCTCGATGCTGAACAGATCAGCGAGCCACAAAAAGAGGTAAACACAGAGCTAAATTAAACCAGGGAACTCCCCTGGTACAGCAAAACAAATTAGTGCAAACAAATTACACAGAGTCAACACACAAATAGTTGAACATCTGTGACTCTTTGGACTGTTGGAGCTGCTGGCTAACATCGAGACGCCACAACTATACAGTAGATATTCATCAATACTGAATTTATGTGTGTGTACAACACTGACACAAACGCTTAGTGCAGTTACTTAAGTTTGTTCATCCTGAATGCATTATATATATATATATATGGCTGGAAAGGTCAGGCATTTATTATTATTCTGCAGTATTTTTGTGTTTGTCTTTCAGCTCAGTCAGACGCCTCCCTCGGCCCCCCTGGGGCCTTTTGCCCCTCTGGCTGTGGCTTTGGCCTGTCCATCTGCCTCCCACTGTGTAGGTCTGGTGGGAAGGGGTACGCCAAAGACCCCTGTACTCATCTCAAACCCCATCACTGCGCAAGACCCTCGCCGGCCCGCTGCTTGCTTGACAGAATGTGCACATTGCTGCCAGGTGCGCCCCAGGACTTGCACAAGGAACACAACAACACACCCTCACAATACCAACACATATGCTCAAAAAGCCTCTTTACAAATGGAGGCGCTAGAACACACATGGTTATACAAGTCAGCCAAATACAAGTAAAACACACACAAACACACACACACGCGCACGCACGCATACACGTTTTTGCTACATGGTGGGGACATGGTGTGCAAAAGAGTTGACCCGTGGGAACCCAATTTCAAACATGAAAAAAACATATTTATGAAACGCATAAAAATTTGATTTTAGGACCCAATTTTTTTTAGCCTGTGCTCACTCATAAATCACTTTAAAATGGCATAATTATTGATTTAATTTTTCCAGGTTTTTTGTAACTCCGTGGGGACTTAACGAATCATGTCAAACCAAAACTACCAGCAAGTGGCGCTTATTTTTTTCAAGAGACAATGTTTAGAGCCTGTAAGGTCAGCAATTGTGTTTTGCAGGAGCCATGATCGTGTCACGTCCGTTCGAGGAGTGGTGACAGGACTCGAGGGACGAAGAAAAGTAGTAAGGGGTGGATCCGAAATACACGGTAAATTCAATAAGGGTTTTTACTGAGACACACAAAGCAAACAGAAAATCAGGCAACCGAGAAGAACAGCGTTACAGACCTGCGTACTGCTGAGTGACAGGGAGGGCGCAGAAAAGGATGATAGAGGAGGGGTGGGGCACGATCCTGGCGCTGAGGAGGATGTGACAGTTCGTATATTTTTTGGCAATTCTAAATTTTGAACACATACATTGTGAAATATTTTGTTCACATGCACAACTGGGTCCAAGCCCCCTCCCATTTTCTGACACGATATCCGACAGAATAATCAAGCATCAGGTTCTGTCACAACCAAAGGTTTGACTGCATCCAGTGTTGGACTTTTCAATGTGCTGTTCTTTCTTATTTATCTGTGATTTACATCCCATTTGTGTGAGCCAAGAACACGAACACAAGAAGAGCAAGAACAAGAAGAACAAAACCCGCCCGCTCAACTAGTTTTAAAAGTACACAGCAGCGATCTGTCTGGTCCAAGCCTTCCCTAACTTGATACGAGCGTACCAAGAACCATGAGGATAATCACTTCCATTTTGTCGTGCTTCGTTCACGAGGACGCTAAGGGGAAATGAGACTATTCCTGCATCTTGTAGTGGCAAGCAAGCTACAGGATGTGCCATGCTTGGACACTTATCTGACTTTGTTGGATGTAATAGTGGAATTTCGCAGGCTGATGGAATGGGGGGCTCTACGTGTGTCATCTGGATTGCCCCCACAAATCTGTACAGCAAGATGATGTGGACCAAACCCATGGCTGTTGAGTAGTTTGGCTCCGTCTCTCTTCCACCTTGAGGCAGTTGGCGTTGTGATCAGCACGGTGAATGGCCCCTCCCACTTTGGTGCAGACATTGATTAGCACCTCGTCTCCGGGGCGCAGCAGCCTCTGTTCCTGTGGAGGGAACAAAGAGGACTGCGGCAGTACACATGCTGTGGACCTCTTTTTGTTGTAAACATTTAACACAACGATTTTGACAACAAAGCGCTTGGATCTGATTCATTCTTTTGCCAGGGCATACCTTCCCATAATGGGAGGATGAAAGGTCTGCCATGCAAAATCTCAAAAGGCGTTAAGCCATTATTAGTGGGCATTATTTTCATATATAATTTAACCAAAAACAGACATTCAGGCCATGGTTTGCCTGTTGTCTCCATTGTTTTTCTGAGTCGATTTTTTTTATCAGAATCAGAATCAGAATCAGAATCTTCTTTATTGCCAAGTATGTCGTACCATTCGTTCTTTCCACTAATCTTGCACTCTGTGGATGGTATGCACAGTGATTCTTTAATGTAATTCCTAAATGTTCAGAAATTTTGGTTATTACGTCATTAACAAAATGTGGCCCATTATCACTCCAAATTATTCTTGGTATGCCATGTTCTGGAATAATATGTTTGCATAATGCTTTTAGCAACGGATAATGCATCGGATTTCTTTGAAGGCACAATTTCCACCCATTTCGTGAATGAATCAATTAGCACCAAACAGTATTCATAAGAACTACTTGTGCTTAGTTCAATGAAATCCATGTGGACCACTTCAAAGGGGTGTGACTCTTGTGGAAATGTTCCTCTTTATGTTCACATATTACCCTGTGGAATATGTTTACAGCATCTCAAAAAACTCCGACAAAAGTTTATTTGCATATGAGTTGAAACTTCTGCTTAAATGGAATACTTTTCCTGCTATAAACACCATCCCTCCTGTTGATACATGTGACCTACCTTGGCTCAACCGAGCCACCATAGAAAACATGTTTCTCGGTAAACATGGTTTATTGTCTATTTTATACAGCCCATCAACTAGCTTAGCACCATCGGCCAGCCACAGATCTTTTTCGGATTTTGTAGCTAACGCTTGCATATCCTTCAAAACTTGTGTGGGCACTAATTCACGTGTCTCTTGATTTACTAGATTGAAAACAGTCTGAGCAGCCTTTTTGGCGGCTGCATCTGCTCTCTCATTACCTGAGCTAATTCTGTCTATAGCCTTTGTGTGCACAGCACATTTGCATACAGCCACACTTTTTGGAAGGAGGATAGCTTTCAACGATCCTCTCAATAAATCTGCACGTTCAACAGTCTTTCCTTCTGCCCATTTACACGCTTCAGTCAATGCAACAATTTCTGCTGCTTGCATTAAATAGGTTTTTGGTAATGAACCATCAGCAATATTTTCAAGGTGGATGCTGTCAGGTAAAGGTGTGTCTTCCAAATCAGGTTGTAGAAATGTCATCATCTTTTTTTTTATATATTTCCTAGAAGTTCAACTTCTTTTTTGGCAAACTGTAACATAGTCAAATAAGTTAATTACCTGTACTTTCTAGATTTTGGAACAAAGTGATTGATACAGTCTCGTTTTCGTCTTCAGTTGGTGAGACACGATGTCGTCAATGTACAAAAGAATTTGAGAAGTCACCGATTTTTTTAAAGTCAACAATACATGAAGACATTTCTTGTGAAGAAAAAAAAATGTATAACGACTGAGTCCCCCTAGTAGGGGACGTGTGTTCTAGTCTGCGCTTATCCTGAAAACACATCTGGTCTTCAATAAGCAGCAAGGGGGGTGAGATGGTGAGTGGGGGGCAGAGAGGGCAGCCGTTAGAGGAAGTGGTGGGTGGACCCCGCGCGGAGATCCCCACCCTGACCTCTGACTCCCAAGCTCAAATAACCCCAGCCCACAGCTCGCCCCTCCTCCTGCAGCGGTTAATTCTGTCTGTCCAGTAATGGCGATTTTAAGACCATGAGCTCCTTTGTCCTTTTAAGGCAGGAGGGACTTTATCAGCGGCCATCTTTGAAGACATAGTTTTTTCATTCATTCCAGTCTTCTTAAATTGGTCAACATATATGGAATCCTCATCAGCAGATGCAGGAATACAGTTGGGGTATCTGAAAACATATCCAAAGCGTCCTTTCAATATGTTTTCACATATACCCCACTTTTTATCAATGGGATCAATGTTGATTTCATCCAAATTCTTGCCCTTAAACTGGGACAAACTTCCCGTTTCCAGAGCGATGAGTACCTTGCTCATTTTTGCAAGCTGCAAAGTCCCCTCCGGCAGCCGATAATATTGACGGTGCACTCTGATATCATGGCCTAGGAAGTCTGCCAGCTCGTCCATTTCATTGTCTTTTAAATTGAGAACTTCCGGATTTTTTGCCCCGCAGTTTAGGGATATCTGACGAATTACATCAGATCCTCTGAAGTGACGGGGAGCTTGTGGTCTTGCAAAAAAGAATGTGTTTTCATCCAGTATCTCACATTCATGACAAGTATTGGCAAGTAACATCATGGATGTCAGCACTTCAGGTGAAAGGAGAATGGGAACCTTTCTCCCTCGTTTACTTTGTATTTCAATTCTTTGGACGTGCCGACACAGTTTTCGCTCAAGGTCAGACAAAGCCAGCTCCACATCCGGATGTGTCGACGATGTATCTCTCAAAGTAAACGCAGTAAGTGGCATCTGAGAAACTTCCCCTTCTCTTCTCTGGTTGAAAATGATAATTTCGCAAAGTGTAACTTTTGCAAGTTCTCCCCAATGTTTCCTACTTGTGTCTTCTTTGAGTTTTGTTTGGTACACCTGTCTTTGGACCTCAAGATACTAGTTGTGGAACATTCCATTTTGCCTCACGCAGGTTCCTTTGAGGACACGCATTCACTCCATCTGGTGTCACAGATTTGTTTGAAAACCCGTGCATTATTAATGGCATCGTCATCACCTGAGATTAATCCTTCACATTCAATAATATTTGCAATTTTCCTGAGGTTGTGGCCTAACTTGAGTGCTAAGGATGGTATTTCGAATGCAATTAATTGCTCATTTAAGCCAGCCACCTTCCTCGCTGCTTCGATCACATGAGGGAAATTTACTGGGATGAAGAATTCCACCATGTCTTTAAGCTTTCCATTTTTCTTCCCCTGTCGTGCTGTCTCACGCATCTTCTGTCTGATGTAGTCATGTTTTGAGACATCATGCCCTTGCTTATTGAAGTGCAAATTTCAGGATCACCTTTTCGTTACGCACAGCATTTGTGATTGCATCTTGATGCATAGCAAGCACAATTTTCCAAAACTGTTCATTTACACCATCTAGAACTGGCTGAGCATATTCACACAAAGCCTGAACCCTAGTCTTTCCTGGTCTCAAATTTTGCACATGCATGTTGCATGTTTAAGTGACACCTCTACATGTGCCTCCACATAGCTCTCCTCATAAAGTAGCCCTGACAATTCACACAATGCGTGTAATCTTTGGCTCCCACGTTATTTTTGGATTGCTGACGAGGTATCAACATTCCTTGACCTTCACGAAGAACATCATTGTTATGAGCACGATTCCCTTTATTTCTGAGAAGATACAGTTGTATTCTTCTCTCTTTGGAGCCAGTTGGAAAATGAAGCACATTTGCCACTTCAGGGGTATCTTTGTTATGTGTTATCAAATGGCGTGCAATTTTTCTGTAAGGCTTGGAGGAAAACACACAGAAGTAAGATTTGTTGTAGAGCCTGCCACCATCTGTTTTCCTTTTAAAAGTCATTACCTTCATATCAGAACCACTGGATGAAGCTGTTTGCTGGTGTTCTGAGTCAGATGAGTTGGCACAAGTCAGGCGTCTTTTTGCCATAACCGCCAATATTGGTTAATGGCTTGATCTACTCTATTCAACACAAAGAACTAAATGATCACTGTCCTTATTTCTGACAAGAATTCCAATAAATAGACCTGAAACATTTTCAAACTCTGAGATTACAATTGCTGCCACTTTTATTCCTGTCTCTGGCTGTTTGGATCAATCTGTATATTTTGAACACATGCAAGGATGCTTCTGGGAAATTAAAATAGGGTTGTGTCTGAAAAGGGGGCCAAAGTCTAAAATGGATGGGGCCAGATTTAACTAGATTGCCCATGTATACAAAACTGAATAAACCAAAATATATTCATTGGAGCATGATATTTCTAAATTGCAAATAAAAAAACATCATTTGTTTAAAATTGTCATGTTTTGCAAGATGGTGTTGGCGGGTGCGGATCCCAAAAAGCAAGCAGGAGGGAGCAGGAGGTTGTGTTTGACAAATTGTATTAAAATAAAGTCGGCAGGAACAAAATGTAAAACATCAAAATCATCTGAACAGAAAAAATACAAAGTATCAAAAGAAAACCAAGAGTAAAAGTCCGCCAAGGTTAAACAAACACATGCACAGCATACAATGCACACAATTGCATACAAACCATACAACAATGACCCGACACCGGATGGTCGTGCCGGGAGTCCTTTTAAGTGTCACTGATTGTAACGACCAGCACCTGCGAGGCAGCAGGCAGGCTGACAGCGCTACCCGGTGGTCGCCAATCCGAACGTGGCAGTCCACCAAGGCTCGAGAGGACCAGTACCTGTGCAGGTGCAGGCGGGGCCTACAGCGCCACCCGTTGGTCGCCAACCAGATCATGACAGTATCCCCCCTCAAGGGACTGCTTCCAGAAGTCCCAACAGTCTCCCAAAAGGTCCACTCGCTAGGGAAGAATGGTGGAGACGGCAACTGCTGCCTCTCCAGCATACGACGGGCGGCGGCCTGATGGGAACGGGACTCGGCCTGGGGTGGACGAATACGCGGCACGGATCGTCGTGAGCGTGAGTGCGATCCCTCTCGCACGTTCACGTGACGACGCATGGCTCATCGCGGACGTCGATCTGCCAGGCACACCCTGGACAAACTGCAACGCTTACATCTTACTGTATTATGTATACAATTTAAAAAAGTCATCAATCTTCTTCTGCTTCCCATTTTTACCTTTTAACACAAACACTTCAATCTCGTCTGCTACACACGAGCTAGCGTCTGAAAATGAAAATGGCTCTGCTACACGGGTGCTGGGCACGTAACCAAGTCACCTGACCAAGTCGACCAATGGCGCGACTGATGGCGTGACACGTAACCAAGACACGTGACCAAGTTGACCAATGGCGCGACCGATGGCGTGTCACGTGACAAAGTCACACGGCCAAGTCGACCAATAGTGCGACCGATGGCGGCTCATGTGACCAAGTCGACTAATGGCGCGACCGATGGCGGCTCACGTAACAAGACACGTGACCAAGTTGACCAATGGCGCGACGGATATATCGATATAAACAATAAAAATGGCCGGCGGGGGATGAAAAGGAGCACCGTAATAACCGGACTATCGTAATAACCGGGTATCGTACTAAACGGTACTAATTATACATAAAAAGACTAGAAATGTGCAAGGGAAATGAAAATAGTATCGTAATAAGCGGTACTATCGATATAACCGATATCGATATAACGAGACTTTACTGTATATATATATATATATATATATATATATATATATATATTCTTTATGAAAAGTTTGATCTTTTACTGTTTTATCTTTGACTGTTTTGATTGTATTCACAAAAGTAAACCTTCAGCATGAAAACAATACATCCTGCTAATTTAAAACACATTCTTTACTTACAGACAGTGTATTGTAGGTGTTTCAAATACCTGACAACCTACAATACACTGTCTGTAAGTAAAGAATCTGTTTTAAATTAGATACCAAGTAGACAGGATGAACTTAATACAACGAAAACATCCTGCTACCCCCCATTTTTCTTGATACGTATTTTGCTTTTTCTGAGTTCAAGCACCTACTTCCAAAATGTGCACATGCATGGAGTGTGGTTATTTTTGTCTGGAGAAAGCTGACATTAATATGACAGTCATTTTTGATGGGCCCCCGATCGCTTACACTTTTGCTCATATCCCCACCCCACTCCACACCATCACCTTCATCAGGATCTTATCAAGTTGCTCATGTCCTAACATTTGATTGTTGTGCTCTAAAAAACAATTATTATAAATCCCAAGCCAGACTTAGGGAGAAATAAAACAGCTCTCTTTTGATGTGCCCCATCTTTTTTTTTCTTAATCTCCCCCTCCTCTGTTTCATAAGAGCCAAGGGAGGTGGAGAAGGGCATTTGGGGTAGTGCGCTGGCAAAGCCTATTTAAACTCTCCGGCATTATAGAGGATTATTTTGTGCAGAGATCCTGTTTTATGTGTCTGTTTTTCTCTATCCCTCTTTCTCCCCTTGCTTGTGGCAGACATGCTCAGTAAACAGGTTGTGTCACACTTGATTGCATTTGAGAAATTAAAAAGCAGCCGCGACAATAGGCCAGTGCCGGTGGATGAGGGCCCGGGCGGGGTCGGGGTAGCGGTGGAGGGACACTGACACCATAAGACCCAACTCTTTGGGGACCCCTGCTACGCTGTGTGACAGGAGCAGCCCTCGCTGCCACAACAATACGAGGGCTCGTCCTTCAGGGAGCACTCCTACGGCGCACTTTCCAAGTCTATCTCCAGCGAGCCATCTGCTCGCCATTTCTCTTTCTTCTCATTCCTCTTCTGTGTTTGAATCGGGCTCAAACATTCAAGTGTTTACCAGTACAAACACTCTGCCAGGTTGCAGGTGTTTATGAGTGTTTTCAAGGCACATTCCCCTTGCGATTCACAACCGGCTTGTATGCATACGGAGAAACATGATGACTCGTCTGCAGATTCAGTGCAATAGTTTTAAACCTCAAAAGACCTTTACAGTTACTGTGAAAACAACTCAACGTCAGAATATATTGCTTAAAAGGTTTTCAACACTGTCATTCTCCTTATAATACTACTACTACTACTACTACTACTACTACTACTACTACTACTACTACTACTACTACTACTAATAATAATAATAATAATAATAATAATAATAATAATAATCGTCGAGTGGTTAGCACGCCGTCTTCACAGTGCAGAGGTCGCCTGTCCGCGTCCCGCTCCGGCCACACTGTGTGGAGTTTGCATATTTTCCCCGGGTCCACGTGGGTTTTCTCCGGGTACTCTGGTTTCCAAAATCATGCATGTCAGGCAGATTGAACACTCCAAATTGTCCTTGGTATGTGAGTGTGACAGTGACTGTTGTATGTCTTTGTGTGCCCTGCGATTGGCTGGCAACCAATTCAGGGTGTCCCCCGCCTCGTGCCCGAAGACAGCTGTGATAGGCTCCAGCACCCCCTGCGACCCTAATGAGGAATAAGCGGTACGGAAAATGGATGGATGGATATTACTATAAATAAAAGCCGAAAGGAAACGAAGAAGAGGTGCCGTGGGGCATTAAAGTTTCAAGGCTCAAACTCGCAGTTAGGGCTTTGCCCAATAGGAGACAGTGTTGAACAAGTATGAAAGAGAACGGCGTGGTTCATCAGAGGATGAAACTGTGGCGTCACCGGTGCACACCGCGGCTTTGATGTCTTTCAAGCCCTTGATCTCCTTGATGTGCGTCTCAGCCTGACGCATGTCACACGCTTGAAAATGGTATAAAAGTAGCCGTCGCTGAGAGAATCAGACTCATCTCGGACTCAGACCCAGACAGATACGCAGCTCGCAGAGACCT
Source organism: Hippocampus bargibanti (assembly GCF_051943395.1). NCBI lineage: Eukaryota > Metazoa > Chordata > Actinopteri > Syngnathiformes > Syngnathidae > Hippocampus > Hippocampus bargibanti. The sequence continues at coordinate 2,611,235 of NC_142739.1, read as the reverse complement.
GCTCAGCATCGCACGGAGTTTCACAGCACGACTTGCTCAACTCCACGCCACGATCAAGCTCTGCGTGTCACCTGCCTGGGAGATCTGACAACGAACCTACTTACAAAAACAGAGAAACATCAAACTCTTTAAAACTAAGAAAATAGACAGTTAAAGCCATGTACTCAAGTCGAAGTGGGCCGATCATTATCACACATTTGCCTTTAAAGGCCTATAGTAGATGAGATCTTGATGGACCTTGGGATTTTGTATGCTACAATATGACAGAAAATTAGTGTGAGGTTTCAATTCAATATCCACAGTAGACATGCACCTCGGCCCAAAAACCATAATTGTAATGAGTGTTGTTCCAACATCAGGGCATTGAATTTGTGATGAGTTTTATACTGAGCATGTACTCATTCCAGCATGTTCCATCAATTGATTCACAGTATAAGTGCTCAATGTGCACTGAAAATAGTCCCCATTTTGTTGAACAGCACAATTATTCATGCTTGTGTTATGCCATGCTGGTTTAGTGATGATGGTTTAAATGGAAGCAAACCTACCCATGAAGCAGCTATAAACTGTCTTTATTTTGAAAACAAGTGCTCAATCTTGTGTGGTTCAGCTTTGAATGTGAATCGGCTTGCTTTACAGGCTGTCAACTCTTGTTGAGAATAATAGTTGATTTGCTCACTGAACAAGTTAAATTTAGTGTTGTTCATTGATGCCTCCCGTGGTGTTACGAAGAACGGTTGCCTACCTGGCAAGGTGTCGGCAGGATGTGGTTGCAATTTTTTAGTTTGTTTTTTTAATGCTCATGATAAAAATTACATTAATAACATATTTTTTAGATTGCATTTCTATAATTTCGAAGCAATGAAACATACTGTAATCCATTCATATTGGAACAAATTTAAACTTGAGGTGGCATCCTACAACAGAGTGGTCACGTGGTGTATAATTCTCCACATTTAATCCTTTAATTTCATCATGAAGGCTCATTATGTATTTGTAAGCAACTCGGCTATCCATCCATCCATCCATCCATTATCCGAACCGCATAATGCTCACTCGGGTCCCGGGAGGTGCTGGAGCCTATCCTGGCAGTCTTCGGGCACTAGGCGGGGCACACCCTGAACGGGTTGCCAGCCAATCGCTGGGCAAACAGACACATGCATGCGCTCACACTCACACCTGAGGACAATTTGGAGTGTTCAATCAGTCTGTATGTTTTTTGGAATTTGAGAGGAAATCGGAGGACCCGGAGAAAATGCACGCGGGCCCGGCGAGAACATGCAAACTCCTCACACTGAGGTGGGAGCTGAAATTGAACCCACGACCTCTGCACTATGAGGTCAAAGCGATAACCACTGGGACACCGGGGAGCCAATGATTAACTAGTATGGCTAATATAGATTCATGCCATATTTATTGCTTTCATTTTGGGGACTATCTCAAGTTTTTAATTTTTTTGTGGGGATCCAGACAGATTTTTTTTGTCCAATATGACTCTTTCAACATTTTGGTTTGCCGTCCACTGCAATAGGCCCACTTAGAAAAAAAAAGTTTACTCTGGTCTGGAGCGTCTTTTGCTCTGGTCTGAGATCTTAATACAATTTGTCAACATCTCATGAGATGACATGCATTGTCTGGCCATCCACAATCCAAAATTCCGTGCATCTTTTGCAATGTATATTCTTTCTTTAAAGTTGTACAATCGCAGGTACCTTCAACATGAGCACTTTTTGCAAATTTCCCCATTGCGGGACGAATAAAGGTATTCTGATTCTGATTCTGATTCTGATTCAATTTCTAACGCTTTTGAAACATGTCTGCTCCTTCTCTTTAGCATTATCTTCAGCCTGTGTGTTTCCATCAGAGTATGCATCAGTTCAAACGGTTCACAGAAACAAATTAGATGAGTTTGCCAATGAAATGTTAGATTCACAACTGGCTTCTTCACACGGAGTCATGAACTTGTGGTTCTACCAAAGTTCCCTCTAAGCTGCGCGCGTGCGCAATCGCGCACTGCTTGCACATACACAAGAAAATCTAATAAAATAAAACAGAAACGCATTACTTCATATCTAATTTTAGGACTGATATAATCTAGTTAATTAGACCAAGTATATATATATATATATATATATATATATATATATATATATATATATATATATATATATATATATATATATATATATATATATATATATATATATACAGTAAAGTCTCGTTACATCGATTATATCGATAGTACTGCTTATTACGATACTATTTCTATGAACGCAAGGAGAAAATTGACATGCCGCAGGATCGGATATATCGATAGTCCGGTTATATCGATACTTTTTCCGACTCCCGAGAATAGCGATATAACGAGACTTTACTGTATATATATATATATATATATATATATATATATATATATATATATATATATATATATATATATATATATATATATATATATATTGTCATGCGGCGAGACAGCAAGCAGGTGGAAAGATGATAAAAGTTCGCTCAGCCAGATGCAGGGAGGGTATTGTGAGTTTTCTTTATTTGAAGTCGCAACAGATGTCGGTTTTGGCAGACCACAGGTAACACTGCTCTCCAGGCTGTCCTTAATCCCTCTTCTTCCTCCTCGAAGTGACTGGCTCAGTCTGGTTTTAAAGGTGCTTCACCTGAGCTTCTGGCCAATCAGGTCCCAGCAGCAATTGGCCATTCCCAGGTGGTTGCAATCACCTTCTCAGAGTCAATTAGTGGGAACCCAACTCTACTGTTTTGGATGGGAGAAATGCGCACCTTTATCCCATCCAAAATCCAGAAAACACAAAATTATTTAACATTTATTTGTATACATTCATGTATATATATATATATATATATATATATATATATATATATATATATATATATATATATATATATATATATATATATATATATATATATATATATATATTTTTTTTTTTTTCATACTCTGGGTAATATTTTATACAACGCCTTGGGATCTGCCAGGACGAGCTGGAAGAAGTGACTGGGGAGAGGGGAGTCTGGGCTTCCCTACTGAAGCTGCTGCCCCCGCGACCCGACCCCGGATAAGCGGCAGAAGATGGATGGATGGATGGATATATATTGTACCTTTTTGCAATGTAACTCAATGAGTGACAGGTGTACAGCCAATAATGCCGTACAGTTCACATACGCTACGCAGCCAATCGGAGCAGAACGGCGCGAATGTGCCCTGCCCAGACGCGCCGTTCAGGTTACAGGCCACAGCGTACACATCTGATGTTGCTCACAGTGATCCTCAGTGTGCTCAGGGAGCTTGTGTGTCTGCTCAGACACATGAAAAATTAGAGGGAACATTGGGTTCTACGTACCCGTATACCTTCAAGTCAAACATTTCCACTAATTTATTTACCGCCAATCGTCAGCCATGTTTAATTTCTTTGTGTGTCTCACTCGTCTGAATCTAATCTGGGGTTATGCAGCTCGTTTGTTTGCAGTTATTTGTTGTGAACAGGAGTGAAGCCGACACAAGTTTCGCCGCGTCCCATCTGAACAATTCTTCTTTGTCGAGGGAGCAACCTGAGCAGGGCTGTCTCTAGCGTGGAGGCGTCCCTAATATATAATCTTTTGATTTACTGTCACCTCAAGGAGCACAGTCAACCGCAAGGAGAGGCCGCCGAAATTCATTAATCTAATTAGATATGTCATGGTGTCCAAATGAGACGATGTTTTGGCTTTGCTGCAGGATAAGTGCAACGTAAGACTGGTGCCGCCGACGTGTGCTTGCGTTACTGTGCTTCATTACACTCTTAATTACCTATTGTTTCTAACCAGTTGGTGGCGTTTTAATGAGAATCTACAGGCAGTTAAATGTAATCTAAATTTTCTAATCTACTGGTCCATTGCCAAAGAGTCAAAATATTATTGGTTTTGTGAGTAATCAGATTTTTAAATGGTGCCGGGATCACTCCCGGAGGGCAAAGACTGTTTTTCCACTGTATAATTGAATTCAGATTTCTTCTCCTCCTTTGTCTTCATTTTTCTTTTCTCTATAGAAGGCGGCAAGGAAGATGTTTCGTTTGTGGTTGATCACTCGGGTCAGTACAGTTTGTTCGGACCATATTTTTATTCCCCTGTCTCAATCGAGACCCCGTAAAGACGTGTTAGAGGTGTGCAGGCAATGTGTGTGTGTTGCGCGCGTGTGTGTGTGTGTGTGTGTGTTGTGTTGTGTTGTCTTGTCTTGTGTTTACCCCCTCGCCTGTCCGGTGTACTGCTGTGCTGTCACCTGCAGCCAGATAAGGCAAAGGATTTATCACCTAGCGAATTGCCTTTGAGTGCTGGATAAAATGGCTCCAAACCATCGTCAGACGAAACGGTGCGAGGTTAATGAGAGCCAAATTCGCAGAGGGCTAAATCTATTAGCGTTTCATGGATGGAATCAATCAACATGCACTGCACAGGTGGATTTGTCATTTTGAAGCATTGCCAGTTTGAATTCCTAAACACAATCTTCCACACTTTGATTTTGATTGCCCCTTCATCAAAAAGATGACAGCAATGAACTCATTTTCTTTTGATTATGTTACACACACTTATTAGCCCTAGTTTTCTTTTGCAGTCGATGGATGTCCGACAGATGATAGAAATTAAATTTGTTTATTTCTTTTTTGTTACTTTTTTAGGCTTTTTCTTTTAACTCTTTCCTCCTGGCAAACGACTACAGTCGTGTTTTTACTTCCCGAGTCACGCCTCCAGTCGGGCTGAAGCGATAACAAATAATGCCGGATTCCGACTACAGGCGTGCCGTGAATGGATGTTAACCCTTTACGGACGATTGTGCTTATAGATCGAGAAAATGAAGGGTAGCAGTTCAAGTGCAGATTGAAACCGATGCGGCACAAGTTACATGTCCCTTTAAAACAGGTTATATGCAGCTTTGCCTTTAAGAGCGTCAGTGACATCATCTCCTTCATGCACAACACAACTTGCTCTCCTCCCTCTTCAAAGCGCCTTCTGTTTTTCGTCATGGATGAAATACCACGTACGTATATGTTGTAACTACAGTAAAGTCTCGTTATATCGATATTCAAGGGAGTCCGAAAAAATATCGATATAACCGGGACTATCGATATATCCGACCCTGTTTGCATGTAATTTTCTCCGTGCGTGCATAGAAATAGTATCGATATAACCGGGACTATCGATATATCCGATATCGATATAACGAGACTTTACTGTATTTCATGAGCTATTCAGATGAGGTTTACCTTGATACTGACATGCATAAACTAACGCTAACTTGTTTATTTACCGAGAAATATTAAAAATAAGGAGTGTCCCGAATTCGGAACATTCTAACGCTAACACTATTTTCATGATGATCACATGTGAAAAAAACAAAAAAAACTGGACACTTGTAAATATGGGTTGTTGCAATATATCAAAATGCATTTCTTGATTCTGCACTATGTACAGTTTTTCTTATGGAACGGTTTTGCACATTTACATCTGCACAGTATACAGTTGACACTTTATTTTGTTATGCTTAGAATATCTTTTTTTCTATCCTTTCACCCCCACCCCTACCCCATCCCTTTTCAATTGCTGCTGTGGACTGCAAATTTGCCCATTGTGGGACGAATAAAGGTTTTCTGATCAGATCTGATATTGTTGATCCTGACTTGGTACCCGATGTGAATAATTGTAAGTGAATGGTGCGTTTTCCACTAATAGCAGTACCTCATAGCTTTGCATTCTGAATACAGTGAGACCTCAGCTTACAAACACCTCAATTTACAAACTTTTTGTCTTACAAACGTCAAATTTATTTATGTAATAAATTAAACCTTATAATAAGCACTATTTTCATGATACACACCCACCACGGCTGGCGCAGTGATTTTCGGCGGAAGCACACGACCGAACAGCACCAGAGGTTAAGTTACCAACAGTCCTTATGGAAGGTGACTCTCCATCCATAAGCCATCAACGACCATCAAAAAGGTAAATAAAACATTATTTTACAGCACAGTTTATTTCTTTAATTACATTCGTCATGTAATGCGCCTCTCTTTCCAAAGAGCAATTCCCTTTGACCTTCGGCCTCCAACGCCATTCCATCGTCATATATGGCTTATAAATGACCATCACAAATGTAAAGTGACTTTATGATACAATGCAGTGTATTTCTTTCATTACAATACAATAGCACATTTATTATACATAGAATAAGGTATGTTGTGTGTAGTTTTAAGGCTTATTTAGTTGAAAAGTATATTTTATGGAAACTCGGGAACTGATTATTCCCATTTTAATGGTTTCCTATGGGATTTTTTTTAGATACACACTTTTCGCCTTACACACTCTATCTGGGAACCAATTAAGTTCGTAAGTTGAGGTCTCACTGTATGATTATTTAAAACGGCGGTCCATATGTTTTTTTTCCTAAAATACACATGTACTGTATATTTTTCCAGATCCTGATGAGAATGAAATAGATGACCATGTTGATGAAGACATTTTGGCATCTGTCAGTCTTGACTGTTGCATTGATGAACTTCTATCACCATTCAAATACTTTCGGGCTGATCAACTACGTTGCAAACTACATTGCAAACTACAAAAAAAAATGTTTTCATGCCGCTGTTTGATTGGATCTCTTTCAATTTTGTAAGTCGCTGTGCCATTGTAGTCGCTCAGGCATTTGGATTAAAAAAAAACATCACTATGGGCCCACCACTTCATTGCTGCACTCATTTCTGCGCTACCTGCCAGTGATGGGCTCTTCGAATTGCCATCACCTTTGACCACTTCCTGACTGACTCATGTCATTTACTACCTGGCATCAGATTATTTCATCTAACTCCAAAGAAGAACATATAGATGTGGACAGTATCTTCCAAATTATCCCCTCAAAAAAACAAACAAACAAACAAACAAACAAACAATGAAATTGACATTAATTGACTTCCCAAGATTCACCACTTAATCTGTTGGCTGGTGGAACCTGTGAAACATTCTGTTTTGGATGTGAAACAAAAGAGAAGATTTTGTATCTTTTGTCAGCTTTGGCCTGGAGAGTCGGCTTGTTCTTTTCTAAATTTCTGGAACTCAGAGTTCCTTTTAATTTCTGTCTTTTTACTATCGTTTTTGATTTGGCAGAGTATACAGTACACCGCCAAAGAATTGGCATTACTTTTATCACTGTGGAAGTTGTAAAGAGAGAGACTCAGTAAGATCTCATCAGCCACTAGATAAGTAAACATCCATACACATTGCTTATCCTGTTCAGCGACGTGGGGTGCTGGATTCTATCTCAGCTGACTTCAGGCAAAAAGGAGCCTACACCATGAAGTGGTGAATTCAGTCACTGAGCACATGTACATACATTCACACCAAGATAAGAAATTAAGAAATATCTTTACAATAACAAAAAATACTTTGTGTTAAATTTAGTGATGATGACAACCTTGACATTGAGTAGGTTTGTCCATTGCAGCAGTGCCCAGTGACTAGAGACAATTAAGCACCCACAAAAGGAAACTTCAACTGATGAGCAGCATTATTCAAATACTGTCCAACATGGACAGTATTTGTACTGTGTAAGTCATCACATTCCTGTCCCAGGCAGCCACATTGGATGCACTGTATTCTTATTTAGATCAGCTTTCATTTTATCTCGATTTAAAATGGCTAGAAATAAAGCTACTTTCCACTGTATGCTGCATTCATTATCTAATTGAATATTTTTATCTTTGAAAACTAAGTTCCAGTCGATGAGTATAACTTTGCTGTCCATGTCCATCCATCTTCCATCCATGTTTTATCTTATTCTTACAAAGTTCGCGGGCATGCTGGAGCCCATCCGAGCCGCCCTGAACTGGTTGCCAGCTAATTGCATCGACGAACAACCATTTGCTCTCACACACACACTTTAGACGATTGAGAGTGATGACTATTAATGAACTATACACACATGTTTTTGGGATGTGCGTGGAAACCGGAGTACCCGTGCGGTCAATCAAACCGTGAACCTCCATACCGAGAGGCCAACATGCTAACCAGTTGTCCATCTTGCTTCCCACATTATAAAATAAATGATGAATATTCGTCATTTAAAATTATCAAATCTAAACTAAAGTGATGTTTCTGTTCATATGTGTACTTATGCTCAACTTTCTGTCTATTTACTATTTTTCATCACGGAAGGTGCAAGGTGAAATCAGGACATAGCTTTCCGCTTTAGATCTGATGACACTTGTTTGTGCAAAGTCTCTACAGTAAATGTATGCTTTATATATCAGACCGTGTGCGTTTATTCTCTTTGTTCAGATTTTCCCCAGGGTACCTTGGAAGTCACAGGGTCAGTGTCTTCTCTGTTTGCTTCTGAATTTAGGAGCTTTCTATTTAATTAGGCAGCTAATCAGCCACTAAACACACGAGAAAATGAGACAATCTGTATCTGTTTACTTCCCTATATTTGCATGTATAGCAGGTTGGTTAAAAAAAATCATTTATCTGAGAGAAAGATCAAGGTCATGGCTCCTCCACACACCCGATTCTGTGCAACCAATTAATCTGTCGGCTGGTGAAGTTCGGTTGGAGGACACGTACGGCAAAACAATAGCACATGACAGCTGCTCTCTGCTATCTCTGGCTGTGTTTTCTTGCAGCATTAATTATTTTCTGCTGATTCTGTCATTAACTGTGGAATGGTGGAGAAGTTCGCAATGGTTCATATTTGTTATCACAAGTCAGATGCCATGTGCGCGGGCCTCGATGATGAATGTAATCAGTCAACATGACTCTTTATTTGATCATTTATATTTATGGTGAAGCCTGGTTTGTCATTCATAACTAAGATGGAAATGAATTTATTTACCATAAATTTTAGAAAGCTTGTCGGTCATCCAGAGTAAAAACAAAACAAAATACAACATTACAAGCCTCAGTGAAGAAAATGTTTTGTTATTTATATTTTAGCATTTAGAGACCAGTAAGTATATTTCTCCATGTTATCCTTTCGTGTGACTACACTCAACATTTACAGTACAATGTTGTTCTATTGTCCCTAGTCCATTAACGTATTTTTTGGATTATACATCGCTCCGGATTATAGGTCGCACCAGCCAAAACATGCATAATTAAGAAGAAAAATACATATATAGGTCGCACTGCAGGAGAAGTCGCATTTTTGGGGAAATTTTATTTGTGATAGAGATTTCTGATAGAGAGGCGTTTGCGTTGCATGAAGCGGTAACACCAAGAAGGTCCTCCTGCAAAGCCGTGTATATTCATCTCCTTGGCAACGACCTGGGCGTGGAGACGCAACTGCACCGTTGACAAACCTCTCCCAGCAGCACGTTGTTCAAGCACCCATGCGTGAACTTAAAGAGTTTCATGTTTCTCTTTATTTGTAAGTAGGTTCGTTGGAAAAGGATGCGGAGCCTTGAACTGCCAGGCAGGAGACCGAGAGAAGACCGAAGAGGAGGTTTCTGGATGTGGTCAAAGAGGACATGAAGGTAGCTGGCGTGAGGGAAGAGGATGGACAAAACCGGGATAGATGGAGGACATTGATACGCTGTGGCGACCCCTGAGGGGAAAAGCCAAAAGGAAAAGAAGAAGAAGATATATGGTCTTGTTTTCTTTGTTAGATCGGACTGTTGGTCGAACTTTTTGTACTCCAGCAGAAGAACGTGATCTCATCTGCGGTCACTGCTGATGCAATAGCTGACCTGCTCGTTGAGGAGACAAATAATTCAATTCGAGTGAAGTTAGTATAAACTTTGATCAAGGTGGTTCTTCTCATTCTAAGATGACTCTCTTGAAGATGTGTGAAGAGGCATAAGTCTAGTCTTTTGTTGGTGTTTATTTGCAGACTTTGGGAGTATAAAGTAGAAGACCGCTGTGAGGCCGAATCCAAGCTGGTAAGAGAAGACTCCCAACAGTTAGCATTCACTTGTTTGTCACACATCATTTTGTTAGAAAACGCTCAACTTGAGAGTAGAGGCACTTCTCCAAGATTTGAAGCCAATTTCCATTTTCCATTTATTTATTTATACCTACATAAATTGTGTCACATTGAGTTAGAAGATGAGGCGGACAATTTTTGTCCTCTGAAAATTAGGCTTTTGTGGAGAAGGTTCTATAATTTGTGATGTCGTTCACTGCAGCAGGGAGTTTTGTTCGATATTTTTATGGTTTTGTTTAATAATACTGGCTCTGCAAACGTGCATAAATCTGATGAAAGATGTCACAGCTTCTTGTTATTGTGTTTTTGAAGTGAACACCAGCATGAAGATGAGAGACGTTGAAGCCAAAAGGCTCCTTGATTCTCCTGAGATGATCCCTTCCCAGTTTAAGTGAGTCAGCCATCATGCACATTTATTATTAGCTAAAGTATGGTATTCCTGATGTCTGCATGCAGTATCGATCAAACATATATTCCAATATATGTTTGAATTATTTATTAACTCCAGCCACACCATGATCCTTCGCAAAGCTCAGCAGTTTGCTGTGAGCTTGAAGCGGCAGATGACAACCTATGCTGATCTTCTTAATCCACGTGCGATGGTGATAAAGGTTCTTCCGAAGGTCCTGCAGATGCCATTCAGGTACCTTAGCAAAATGGCTCTCGGAGTGACACAGGCTGTGTTGGACCGTATCTCCCAGACACTTTATTCTGTCCAACTGCAATTCTCCTACTCCATAAGAGACAATTTAGTCCAGTCTATCCATAAAAAAGTGAGACAGGCTTTCAATGCATATGACCTGGTGGAGAGCATTCACAGCTTTCAACCAAGGTTCTTAAAGACCATCACAGATGTCACGGTTGAAGAACTTGGTGCAGTCTTTGTTCTTTTTGAATCCTTTCCGTCTTCACCATCTGCGGACCTGTCTTTGGAGACGGCTTCTGTGCCAGATGATGACAACCTTATTCTGGAGCCGACCCAGGAGAAGGATCCTGTTGCCACTGAAGAAACAGTCGCTTTATCATCAGATCAGTTACTTTCTTCAAGCAAAGAGAAAGAGAACATTAGTCAGGAAGTGACTACAATGTTGCTGAGCATCCTCAGTAACACCTCAAATTGGGTGAAAAACAGATTAAGATGATAGAATTTTTACATTTACATGCTATATCTATAATTGATGTCTTCTTGCCTTTGGTCCACTCCTCAAAGTGGGTTATTGCCAAGTCACACAGTAGTTGCAGCTTGCCTCATAAAATAATTAGATGCATGGTGACGTCAGCGCCACGCTTACCTGAATACAAGTTTTTTCAGCAATTGTAACGTTTAAATTGGTGGGCCTCCATTTGCTTTTGAAGCAAATTCCCAGGACAATTTCAAGCCCGCTTTTTGTTTCACTTTATCCAAAGTGGAACGATGGGGGTTGTGTGTGTGTGTGTGTGGGGGGGGGGGGGGGGGGGGGGGTGACAAAAGTGCAAATCACTTCTTAGATGACAGTACTGTACTGTGAATGGGGCATTTTATTCCAGCAGTAGTTGACTTTGGGGCCATGCAGGTTGCCAGAGAAACCATTTGCGTTATTTACATATAGAACATACATTACACCATATGCCTTTTCTAAAACATATATATTTGCAATGTCGACTGTAATATACTCACTGTGGACTGTGGGGATATTTTGATTTGTTTAAATAACTATGTATTTGCTGTTTTCTATTGCTATTTTAACAGTCCGAAGGCTTGGTGCTGATACCCGTTTCCTCTTTATTCAAATCTACTGGATGTTCAATTCATTTGCTTGAAGAAATCTTAAATAGGAAGCCAGATTCAAATAAATTCATGTTTTTTAAATACTGTATAGATTTTAATGTCCGCAAATAAATAAACGAAAAAAAAACACCAACTCCCAGAAATCATTTCTTCCACCGACCGGAAGTTGATCTAATGTTTTGTCGAACTTGCTCCTGTCATCGATAACATGGAGCTTCCTGCCGTTTTGGGTTCTACCTTAAATCGTTTCTCATTGTAAAGAATGCTAATCTAAAATTGGACGTATGATGACGTTTTACAGCATATTTTGAATAGATACCCTTGTGTAGTGCAATATAAGTATTTTTCCTAATACGATATAGTTTTTGAGTGAGCTTGCCTACCAGTATGCATTTTATTACCTATCAGGGAATTGGACACATCCTGGTATCGTTTCCCGTCGTACTGCATGGGTTGCCGTTTTAATTAGGGTGTGCGTGCAACTGCAACGTTATGGAAGGCATTATAAGGTAACATCCCGATTGCGGGTCAGGCTGTTCGTGTATTTTGAGAATATAAATAGAATTGCCCCCTTAAATCAATGTATGCGTCCGTCTACATTTAGCAATACTTTCCCCATGTGTGTTCCTTTCTGTCTGGTTGTTGACTAACTGCTCATGTTTTAGAAAGGTGAGCGAACGAGACTGTGTACGTTAGCTAGCTAACACTAAAAACATCAGCTGTTTTAGCACTACTTGTTACTTAAACGCGAACGTGATCTCAATGCTTGTAACCTGACTACCAAACACTGAAACACTTTTATAACTTCTACGTAATAAATATTTAAAAATTTCGTTTGGTACATATTGTCCATGTCGATAAAGCTGATATGGATGACAATGCTTTGTGGTAACTTTGTATGCCAAATCTAGTGCATTTGCATTGCTTGTTCGTTTGTTTGTTATCGAACAACTTTCCATGGAAATTTTGAAACAAGCAAGCAAAAAACAAAACCAAAAAATATATATCACCACCAGAATGTTATTTTAGGTTCTTTTAGTTTTGCTCCGCTTGTATGAATGAATATACAGTTTTACTCTATGGGACAACTATTGATTGAGGTGAGCGTCACCAAATGTACACTTGTGTTTTCCTCATTTAAACTGCAACTAAAAGCCATTAATTTATAAAATACTAAACACGAACCAAAAGGATCATACGTATTGATATTGTTACACTTCTTTTCCTTTTGGCTTTTCCTGTCAAGGATATTGTTACACTTGATTATTATTATTAGTAGTATTAGTATTATTAGTATTAGTATTAATATTAACATTAGTATTAGTATTAGTATTTAGTATTAGTGTTAGTGTTCGTAGTAGTAGTAGTAGTAGTAGTAGTTGTTGTCGTATTAGTATTTCTTTATCTTCATCAATATCTTCATCTTCATTAAGGACATAAGCCAGTGTCTTCTTGTGCCGGTCCCAAGCCCGGATAAATACATAGGGTTGTGTCAGGAAGGGCATCCGACGTAAAAGCTTGGCCAAAACAAACGTGAATCAAACCTCTGAAGATGGAGGACACTGATTTGCTGTGGCGACCCCTTGAAGGGAAAAGCCGAACGGAAAAGAAGAAGATTATTATTATTAATTATAATAATACATTTTAAACATCAAAACTCTCAAACCAGTTAAAAGAGCAGATGAGCATCTATACAAAGATATTGTTTTAGGTTTGTATTCATGAATTTAGTCAGGAAATATTCTCACTCATGAATGTTTGTCTCTAACCTACAGGTCATGCATGCGGCCAGGCCTCTAACCTGCCCTTTTTTTTTTTTTTTTTTTTTTTACCAATCACCCAAGAGCAATTATTCTTCTGGTCGGTGCAAGCTCTTCCTTAGCTCGTCTCCATTTGTCCCCACTGCCTCCAACAGCCCAGAGTTCCCTATGTTAACCCTGTTGAGCATGTTTTACTATATCTGTCTCCGGCGACGCTCCAGGAGTGGGACTCGTGGTGAGCCACTGACCAGTCGGCGAGCAGTGGAGTCTGGCCAACGGGCAATCGTCAGTGTGGAGTTGGAGCAATACACCAAGGAGGTTTTGGACTTCAGCTCTCATTATGGAAGTGAGAATAGTATGTCCTACACTATGTGGAACCTGGCTGGTGTACCCAATGTCTATCCCAGCTCTGGGGACTTTACACAAACTGCGGTATTCAGAACTTATGGAAATTGGTGGGAACAATGTGCCAGCGCTTCACCGCGTTTCCGACGTACCCCTAAACGTTTCTACAGCCAAGATTATATTGAGTTGGGATTTGAAGAGCCAGTTTACCCGACAGCTGTGGAGGTGCTTGAGACTTATTACCCTGGGGCTATTGTCCAGATTCTGGCCTGCTCACATAACCCCTTTTCCCAAAATCCTCCCACGGATGTCAGGTGAGGCAACCATCTCATTTTGAAAATTAAGAGCAGACACAATGTCAATGTGTTACTACATGCATATGTTGCCTGTATGCTTAGCCCATGCTTTGTGTACAAGAATCTTTAGAATTAAGGTTCTTAACTCATAGAGAGGAAATCGAAGCAAATGCATAAAAGCTCCTATATCTTCTAAAAATGCATGTTTAGTGTTAATTAATGAGTCCGACTTGCCATGTGTTACACCTGAGCGTGAAAACAAAGCTTCCTGAAACACTTCTGAAACACCCTCGTTCTTATCTCATTCATCGACAGGTATGACTTAAAGGACAACCGACACCACGGACAAGTTGTGTCCATAATATGTAAAATCACTTCAAATGACTTCTACTGAGCGCATTTTACAAAGATTCCACCACATATAGCTATATTTTACGTTTTAAGACTGACACTTAATATTCAGCAAGTCTTGTTTTGGAGTTGATGACGATCCCCGAAGTGACGTCACGGAGGAACGCCCGTGACCGAGAAAGCGACCCACAATGCATTTTGGATACTTTGTTTTGTCTAAAAACATCATGTTGACCTGTGTTGATGACGAAATTATAAGAAAAACACATAAATAAAGCGATGGTGAATCGTTGTGTGTTGCACCAAGACTACTATTTGATACAAATTCCCAGCGGACAAATCAGCCCATTTCCCACGGAGCTCGTGTGCCATCTTGTGCATTTTCTGGGCGCTACATTGGAGTCCAGATGGCAAACATTTATGCTTTCCTCTTCAGAACTATTTGAATCATATTCATAACTGGATGAGTAACAAGAAAGCATCTTCTCAGAATCTGAACTCTGAAGCCATTGTTTTGATTGTGGAGCAAAGCAGTGTGTGACCAATTGTGACGTCACGAACAAGGAGGCAGGACTTTCTGAATCTGCCCAGTTCCGAGCCCATTTTGTGGCAGTTTTGGGACACTTTAAGTCATTGTTATTGGTGTTTTGCATTTGACTAAAAATATCAGTCTGCATGTTTTGGCTATTTTAGATGCTATAAAACGCTTTTTTGATGTCAGTTAGGAAACAAAAATGGTGTCGGTTGTCCTTTAATTGTAAGGCGATGCCATAACTTGTAGGAATAAATAATATTTTGCTAAAATATTGCAACAATGGCGTTTGCGAGATGTTTATCACAAAAATGGATACTTTCATATGGATATATCACAATTGTTTGTTTGATTTTCTGATGACATTGACCAATCACATGCAGCTTTTTTGCATTGGCTTCCAATATGGGAACGGTGTCTAGGAGCGTTTAACACAAAATGAAATGTATTATATGTAAATAAATAAGGTAGGTAGGTCGTCAATTGATTAGCGTATGTGTCTCACGGTGCAGAACGTGCAAGATTCAATTCTGGCTCCTGGCCTTCTTATGTGGAGTTTCTATGTTCTCGCTGTGCCTGTATGGGTTTTCTCCCGGTACTGTGCGTTCTTCCCACTTCCTAAAAAACATGCAGGAAAAGTTCACCGAACGTAATTGTTTCTCGTTGTGAGTGTGAGCATGGATGGTTGTTTGTCTATCTCTGCCCTGCGATTGGATTACAACTAGTTCAGTGTGTACCCGCTGTCTTCCCAAAGACACCTGCTCTAGGTTCCAGGATACCTGCGCCCCTTTTGAGGATAAATTGGAACGGAAAATGTATGGATGAATGAATAATAAGTCGCTACAATTAATTCCATAAGAATAGAGCCTACTTATTTTCCCCCATGAAAACACTCTCTTATTCATTTGAAAATAAATTAAATATTTCCTTAGGTCCATGCAAAATATTGCAATTATGCCAATCTCACAATAATAAAGTCTTTCATAATACATCACATTTCCCCCCAATAAAACATAAGCCCAGTACTTTGGATTGCTGTCATATTTTTAATTTTTCTTTGTCATGGAAGTGACCAATGTGTTCACGTAACTTACTCTAAGCTAGGATTGTGTCCACCATGTGTTGTTAACTTGAAGTACAATACAAGTGACAAATCGCAAGTGACAAATCGCAATATATAAGTCTGCTTCTCGAGTGTCCCCACCCAACCTGTTAAACATGTTTCCCTCCTCCAACACACCTGATTCAGATGACTACGGTCATTATGAGGCTTCTGCAAAGCTTGCCGATGAGCTCGTCTGCTGTATTCCATCAGGTTGTATAGAAAAATCCAATTTCTTATTCTTTCCCACTCAAATGAGTACTGTATACTATAGTATGAACTGCACCAACTACCATTGGAAAAATGTGTCTTTTTAAATGTTCATATCTTTTTTTTTCTTTACGATCTTCTTCTTTTCCTTTCGGCTTTTCCCTTCAAGGGGTCGCCACAGCAAATCAGTGTCCTCCATCTTTAGAGGTTTGATCCGCATGATTGTTTTGGCCGAGCTTTTACGTCGGATGCCCTTCCTGACGCAACCCTCTGTATTTATCCGGGCTTGGGACTGGCACAAGAAGACTTATGTCCCTTTGTGGCTACAGCCACAAAGCTAAAGCTCCAAAACACAAAATGGTCATCGGCACAGCAACATTCAAAAAAGTAAAAACTATACTCACCATTTGATGAAAAGTACACTATAACTATGACTCAGTTTGCTGACAAAGTTTCTTGGATAAGAAGCGAAATGTCCGACACCTTCAAAGAAGTACAGATGACGGCTGAATAAACCTTTTCATCGATACACTATGACTACAAATGACATAACATGGTAATATTTCTCACATCCCAGGGCAGAGACTGCATTTTGTTGCTCACTACTGCTCTATTGTACTCACTTGTTTTCTGTGCTATGGTCTTCATCTTAAATTATCTTTCTGCCATCAATGAAAAGGTTTCTTCAGCCATCACCTGTACTTCTTGGAAGGTAAAATGCTTAATCTGAGACAAAATGGCACTTAGAACGCAATCCTTGAGAGAAAGTCTAGTCAAAACATAATCATAATAAGTGTTCTATGCACCCCCTCTTGTGAGAATTAGTTATTAAGATTAATATTGCATTTTGTGGACTATAAATAAGGTTGAAAAATCTGTCCATTTTATCCATCTCATGGTTTGGCCAGTTTGCCTTGTATACTGCTACTTGAAGTCGACGTCGCATGACTAAACCCAGAAAACAGTTGAGCCATGATGGTTCTTCATATTAGGCACTGTGATGTCATCTTCAGTCGACAGAAAGTGGTGATTTGAGGCAAAACCTCAACCTCTGTGATTAATTCAACAGGCTGGATGTTTTGGCTGAATTCATATTCAACAAATGCAAAATTAATCAGAGCACTCTATTTAGCCTCATGGGGATGCAAAATCGCATTGGAATGAACATTTTGAACTTGAAATCCCCTTAATTATAATTGGAAAAACAAGTTAAATGTCAGAATTCACATCAAAAAATGAACAAACATATTCCCATTGATCTCAATGTCTCACAAACTACCATTATTGTAAATAAAAGCTGCACCTTTAAATAACCAACACTCCCCAAATACCACTCACGGGACATTTTCAAATACATTCTCAACAGTACTCAAAGCACATGTAGACTTTTTGGGTTAAGCTCTGATGCACACATAGACGTTGAGTGGCATAGGCCGGAATATGTTCCACTACAAACTGAATTAGAATAATTTCCATTTTAATTTGAATTTCCAAATTTGATAAAGTTCTTTGAAAAACTGAATCTAGTTTCAATCAATTGAATTTGCATTGTTCAATTTGAATCTTTGCTTTGAAAAACAGGATTCGAATTGTACAGTTAGAATTTCATTTCAGTTGTGTCTACCTTTTCACATTGAATGACATATTCAAATATTTTTCACACAGATTTAATTGCAGCCAATCTGATGTGTGAATCTTTCACATTTAATTTCTGGTGGCACATATTTCACAGCCTACTGAGGAGTGTGTTGTGATCTCCCTGAAGTGCATTATTAGATAAGGGAGAATGACAACAGATCATTGGGTGTTTGAGCATGAGGCAATTGATGGTAACGATGGTAAGGCAGAAATACAAAATCTGCTGAGCAGATTTTGATCACAGTACAGAACAAAATATTTTTATAGTTTCAAGCTCTGGAGTTGTTCTTTTCCTTTCGGCGTTTCCCTTCAAAGGGTCACCACAGCGAATCAGTGTCCTCCATCTTCAGAGGTTTGATTGCATACAACAAAAATAAATCATAACAACACTGTAATATTTTTGGCAAGAAAAATAGATTGATGTAACCATTTAAACACTGACAAGTCATAGCAATCACTTGACTAAATAATGAATCGGAGGTTCATCCTGTTCAATTTCTCTCCTGCAGGTGGGAGGTGTTGTGGTCGGGGGAGCCCACCAAGGTGTTGGCACCCCAGGCTCGCCAGTTTTCACCGAACATCAAGCATATCAGTTTTCCCACTAATCTGCTACGCCTGGAGGTCAACAGCTCTCTTCTGGATTATTATACTGAGCTGGATGCCGTCATCCTCCGTGGCGTGAAAGAGAGGCCCATGCTCGCACTCTACAAAATACCTGTCATTGACATCATTGACCTGAGTGACAGTGAAGAAGACTTTTCTGATCTTGGAGGTCCTTTCAGACAGAGTGCAGACAGCAGGACAGGCAATGGCTACTTTGACAAACTACCCTATGAGGTGAATGACTCTACTGAGGCAAGACTTTCTATTCATTTGATCATTTTTTATGACTGAAATTGGGACTTGTCAGGCTATTCCTAAATATGGTGTTCAGGTGGCTGTAATTTTGAAGGGAGCAGAAAGATCAATTGCACACAACCTGAATAAAGTCCACGAGCTGAGCTCCACACAAGACAATTGGAATTTGTGCCCATAATGCACCACTGCTCCTGTGAAATACAAAGTAATGTTACGTCATCAACAAAACTGACTAAATCCCTGATTTCTACACAATGCATTTTCCATTGTAATTATTGCTATGTACTGAAAATAAGATCGCTCCAATCAATGTTCATCAGCATTGTCTGGTGAGGTGTTGTCCCCTTCTGCCCCCAAATTTCCGCTTTCTGCTCATCTTTGTTTGCTGTTATTTATTGGTGTTTTGATGCCTTCTCTCCTCAAATATATTTCCCCCTTCTCTTGATTTCTGCCCCGATCCTTAGCTCATTCAACTGATACTCAGCCACCTGACCTTGCCAGACTTGTGCCGTCTGGCCCAGAGTTGTAAGATGCTACACCAGCACTGTTGTGACCCGCTGCAATACACCCAGCTGAGTTTGCAGCCCTACTGGGCCAGGTTGAGTGACACCTCCCTGGGACACCTGCAGAGCCGCTGCACACGCCTCCAGAGGCTCAACCTTTCTTGGACTGGCAACCGTGGCGCTCTCACCCTCACTAGCTTCAGCAGGTCAGATTCTCAGCATGGACTCTAAAGGATAGAAATGGCCTTGAAGAACTTGAAAAGTTGCAAAGGATTGCATACATACAAGTTTACCCACTTCTGATATTTCATAGTAGTTGATTCAAATGACGTATCTATCCTTATTTCTCCTTTTTCCACAGTTTCATGAAGGCCTGTGGGCTGAGTCTGGTGTGTCTTGAGCTGTCTTGTTGCCACTTCCTTAATGAGGCCTGTTTGGAGGTCCTTGCCCAGACTTGTCCCGGCCTACAGGAGCTTAACCTGGCCTCCTGCGACCGTCTTCACCCGCAAGCCTTCACACACATTTCCAAACTTACACGTCTCCGCAGACTAGTGCTTTATCGGACCAAGGTTGAGGTAGGCGCCGTCATAGATCAGCGACCTTGTTGTTTGAACGCAAGCTGCATCGTTACCTCACAACAATGCCAGACTGCTCTTTGCTGTACAGCACATATTTTGTCTTTAACAGGTAAACCTGGGTGGTGTTTTTTTTTAATAAATCCAACACAAAATGCCCATTTTCATGGTTCAATTTAGGATACGATTAAAAATACAACATGGAAAACTGGGAAATGGAACAGAATTTTATATAACAATGTAACTACAGTATTTTTCGGTCCATAAGGCTCACCCGATTATGAGGTGCACCTTCAATGAATGACATTTTTAAACTTTTCCATATATAAGATATACCTTCAACAAATTTCTTCAGATATAAAGCGCACTAGATTATAAGGCACATTGTCATCTTTTGAAAAAATGTAATGGTTTTAGGTGCACCTGATGGTGTGAAAAATATGGTAGGTGTTAATGTTACTATGACCTGGACTAAATGGATTGTTTACAAGTTGCTCTGCATTTGTCACTTTCATCAATCTCCTGTGGATTGATGTCTGTGAATATCCATCAATCCATTTTCTAATCCATTTATCTTTACGGGGCTCACAGGCGTGCTGGAGTCTATCCCAACTGTCATCGGCCAGGAGGTTGGGGACAACCTGAATGCCATCCAATTGTGTGTCAATGGTTGTTCATCTATTTGTGCCCTCATAGATGAACAACCATTCACACTCACAATCACACCTCGGAACAATTTAGTGTGCTCCATTAACCAACCAAGCATGTTCTTAGAACACGGGAGGAAACCGGAGTACCCCCCCAAAAACACCCCACTCAGACAACTTCACACAGGAAAGGTGACATCCTAACCAGTAAATCACCATGCCGTCTTGTGTCTATTTCCTTTTAAATGTGCACTCATAAAGATATTTGCTGTTTTATTTGAGCTTAAGTTTAAACCAATCTTCTCTTCTCTTGAATCTCTTGATACCTGAGGAAATACAACTTTGTGTTCCCAACAGCACTTACTTAATGAATTTCTTCATTCATCTCATAAATGCAACCCACTTTTTTTGAGTATTAAAGTTTGACTCGAATGTAGGAAGACACAGCATTTGCTTTGATTGCTGTTTGGCCGTCAAACCATTGTTTTCAATTAATCGGCATTGAGAAGAAACACAATCGTCACTTAAAAGACAACATTTTGGAGGTCGCGTAAATACAACCAATTAACAATTAAACTCTGACCTATGTTTTTTTTTCTTCACAAATTCGTATTTGTAGGATCTGAGCCTTTTTTAACACATTTTTTTGTTGGATTTAAAAACAAAACCCCAGCATGCATAATATATGTTGATTCACTTGTATATCTCAGAGTCGCCACCATTGATTTTAACATAAGAAGCCGGTGCGGACCATGAAATACTCCAGTGCTCATGTTCGGGGATGTATGTAAGATATAAAGTTGTGACTCTGGTGTCAGATTCTAGAGATTTTAGTTCTTCGTCATGTTTTCATACTGAGGCGTCAAAAGAGAGAAGTTGAGATTCTGCAATGGATGGATGGCGCCATGCATGCAGTTTGTTTACAGCGAGACAGAAAGAATGAACAGCACGTTATGTTGTCTTTTTCTTTTTTCTCGGGCTGTCATGATGTTGTCACTCAATGCATGAATGTCTCGCTCACCAAAGATGCCAGAGGCGGACTTGAGCATGTCTACTTACACTGACACTGTCTCACTGCTGATAAATGTGTCCACATAAAAACTCAACCTTTCCTCACATACTGTTGGTGTACTCTCAGATTATACCACCTTAATTTGTCATCCTTTTGCATTTTAATCTTCAGTATAGCTGCATTTATTTTGAATAATTTTAATTGTGCCCTTGGTCACAAGGTCAAGTGTGTGTAACGAGTGTCAGCATAATAAGGTTTAAACAAAGTCAGCTACACTACGTCCGTTTTCGTATTTGTATGAAATGAACCACCGTCTTTTGGATGTGTATAGCTGTTAAACAATCCTTACATTTACATTGTCTTCTCTCCCTTGCTTCCACTGTAGCAAACAGCTATTCTTAGTATCTTGACTTTCTGCATTGAGTTGAAACACCTGAACCTCGGGAGCTGTGTCAGGGTGAGAATAAACACAACATACACAAAAACAAATTAGAATCAGCTTTTATAAGTGATAGAATGAGGACATTCTGCCATTATGTGACAAAAAGTAGCCCCTTTATAGAAATTAGCCTTTTAATGCTCCTTTTAATCAGACCGGTGGACACATGGACATATTGATGGACAAGACGGATGGACAGCAAGACAATACTGATTGAAGATGTATATTACTTTTTACCCAACATCCACTATGATAGATGAATCAAAATGGCACGCAAGTTTGAATAGCTGAGTGATTTGTTTTATTCATTCATCAAATTAAAATTCATATGTGGCTTCTTGCTGGCCCAGTCTAAACGTTCTTCTGGAGAAGTGACATTAGTCTGCGTGGTCTGTTTGCTGGCATTATGCTGCACCAGCATTATTGGTAGTGTGTGGTGTTTTTTTTGGCATGACAAAAAGACTTCAATCTTTGTTTTCTTAATAAATAAGGTACAGGTGCATTTAAAAGTGTTTTTCCCTTTGGAAGGTTAATCACATTGGTTTTATGATTTAATTTTTTCTTAATCGTTTGTGATAGATGAGATGTAAAAGTCCCTCATCAGGTCACCATAGTTCAATGATGAGGATATGAAACAGTTCTCAGTCAAATACAAAATATGAGCAGATGGTTACCAAAGCTTGAGGTTTACAGTTAAACTGCAAGTCTGCCCTGACTGGCAGTGATTGTGTACAGATTGAAGACTACGATGTTGTGGCCAGTATGCTGGCTACCCGTTGCCGTTCGCTAAGTTCACTGGACCTTTGGCGCTGCAGAAACCTGACAGATCGTGGTCTGAATGAGCTTGTCTCTGGCTGCAGGTAAGTCAAATTTAGCTCTGACAGCCGGCAGCAGTTCAAAATTGACCTCACTTATGGTGGCTTGCAAATTTTGGAGTCACTCAGTTGTCTCAAGTGTTTGTTGTTTTGATCTGTGACTGCTCAGAATGTTAGAGGAACTGGACTTGGGCTGGAGTCCCACACTGCAGAGCACCACTGGATGTTTCCAGCACCTCGCTCGCAGCTTACCGCGCTTACGCAAACTTTTCCTCACTGCCAATCGTACGGTCCGTGACTCGGACATCGAAGAGTTGGCCTCCAGCTGCCCCTTGCTTCAACATCTTGACATACTGGGTAAATGATTTCATTTTACATTACACAACAGGCATTGCAATGTCACGTCAATGGTCGTAGCAACACTGTCATAAAAGTCACTAATCACCACAGTAGCTACGATGACCAAATAGAAGTAGGTTCTGTCCTGCAACGTTATCAAAATGTGGACATATTTGAGAAATGCAAATTTGTAATTCCAGCAAATTGCAAGATAGGTGTTTGTTTCGTTCATGTATGGCGGTCCCTTCACTTAGAAGTCACACTCTCACTCACTCTTGATTATCTTCGGTCATGCACGTCCATTAGAACCTAGTTGTGCCTTTTTATTTGTGGCACGTGTGCAATGTTGTTAAGGATCACCAAAGCGTGCAGATGCTAGATTGACCCATCGCGGCTCACGGCATTTTGTCCTGCATGTGGACGTGGATGACACCAAAACGTCAACGTTAGAAGCAAATAGTGAATTCTTGAACGCCAAACACAATCTGTTCCAAGGTCCTGGTTCATTTCTAAATTTGTGCAAGTGTCAAGTGATTGCATTCTTTATTTGACAAGCGAATAAAATACTGTCAGTTGACATGAGATAATCTTATGGCAATTCTGCTTGTGCATATGTGTTTTAATTAGCATCATCAAACATTCCAACCTTCTTCACTTCATATTGATGTTTTGACATGTCAGGTACGCGGCTTGTGAGTGCTGCCTCATTGAAGAATCTCCTCAAGTCGTGTCCAAAGCTGCTCCTCCTGGACGTTTCCTTCTGCTCCCAAATAGACACAAGGACAGCTCAAGAGCTATCCAGCCTCTTCCCTGGTGTAGCCATCAAGAGGAGTTTCACACACTGAGTGCAATACACTCTCATTTATTATTGCCTTTGGAGAGTCAGAGGTGGCAAAGTGATGCGCAGTAGAAGATGGAGAGACGCGTCAGTATCACATCTTCTATTAGTGGTCAGTAAATAAGACAGTCAACTTGGTGGTGAAGATCTTTAGATTGGAAAGGAACAAAAGCAAATCCAAAACAAAACTGACTTAGACCGAGAGGTCTATGAAATTCGAAATTTGAGTACTTTTGGACACAGTGAACTGCATCTCTGAACGTGAATAATCAAGGCTGCAAATTTCCCCATTGTGGGACGAATAAAGGTTTTCTGATTCTGATTCTTTGGTCAGTCTTTGGTCAGATTGACCATAAGACCAGTATCATGCGATGCCGGAAGATAAAATTCCTATGGACCTTCAACAGAATGTTTTGTGCTAAAACTGGGCTGTATTTGAAACTGTTCATCATTCTCTCTGCCTTGACTCAGGCCCGAGTTCCAGTCCCCAGCATGAAGCTGCCAATACCATGCTCCATTGAAGGCATGGTGTTCTTTTGACGATGAGCAGTGTTGTTTGTGCCAAGCACACCTCTGGAAATTAGAACCAAAACGGCAACCTTTATTTCCTTAGATCATGTCATCTTGACTGAGAAACTGTTCTCAATTGCGCAACATGATGAAACAAAGACTAAACAAATACTGTGCCAATTTTTCCACCTGCGTTTTGGAGATTTCAGTGTGTTATTACAGCAATGTGGTTGGGTTTGAATGTTTTTTTTAGCTCAGATAAGCAGAAAATTTCTGTCAATTTCTGTGGAATGCCACTGTTATTAATCAGAGGAAGTCTTTACAGACTGTCACTTAACATGACACTGGCACAAGATGGTGTTTTCCCATCTTCAAAACCTGCTCTTCTCACGAAACCAAATAAACAACATGTTTGTTTCGCCATTAAGATTGCATTGTCAAAGAACAAACCGTTTTCCAACTCTGATCAATGATTTGTAAAATTAGCAGACATATTTCGGTTTTGGGAAGAAAAAACACGCAAATTGCTCCATTGTGGGGCAAATAAAGGTGTTCTTATTCTTATGATTCTCATTGTTATTAAATTTACCAAATTTTGACATATTGGGTTTTGGCCCATGCCAGGCCTCGTTTAATTTTAAAGTGTCTGAATCTTCATAATTTCAGCCTCTCAACAGTAAATACACCCACAAAGTATGTCTGTCCTTTATGTGTTGATGTTTTAAAATGAAAACATTGTAATTTTTTGCTTGTACTTTGGATCAATAATCAGCGGTTGGGCCCTTTGAGATTTTCTGACTTCACCAACCAATTTTTTTGACTAATGGGGTACAAATTAAAACCACATTTTAATGTACAATTCAGTGATTCATTTCCATAATTATAATCGACCATCGAAATGGTTTTTGTAGCACTACTTTGAGTGTGACCCCGCCGATCTATCTATCAATCAAAAGACAGATAGTAAAAAAATGCCATGCTTAAACTCTTTTTTTTGTTTTCATTTTCCAAAATGTTGGCGATATTGACTAGAACAATGATCCAAATTATTTTCCTTGCATGAATAATTCCTTGCATGAATAATTCATTTGTAATCCACCTGGCCAATCCATTCATCTTGTTTGTACTCTTAACATCTTAAAATGACACCGTGTCATTCTGTTATGATCACTATTTGTTGTGAAGCTCAGGGTTCATCTCCTTTTGCTTTTTTAACACAGCAGACATACCGTAGCTAGCATACTACCAATCACTATTTAGTCACCAAATTAGCTTTACTTATAAATATGATGTATCAGGGTGAATATCTTTTGGAATTCTGAAAATGGTGCAACCAAATCCTAATTAATCCAGTCTGAGTTATTTTGTTTGCATAATTCACATGCAGCTGCAGCTCAACTTTTAGCAATTCTTGTTCAACGTCATAGTTCTAGCATAACACATCAATACTGACATATTGCTGCAAATTTTACTGTCTATTTTATTTCATATTTTTATTTATTTTTCCGACAGGGTTATTTCTGTTAGATTAACTCATGCTGCCCTCACGTTGGTGGCAATGCAATCAATGTCCCGGTCACAACTTGGACATGCAACTGGACAAACTTGTTCGTACCCTTCTGTTATGAAACAAACCAAAAAAAGATGATGATGATAATAATAAAATATATACAATAATTTTAGTAATAGTCAAAATAAAAGAACATTTGTTACAAATCAAACCGTGAAAATCAGACGCTGCTTTTGAGTTTGGAGAATTATCTGCTGAAATACTTGTGGAACACTGTGCATTAGTCATATCACATGTGAATTATGATTTAACAGACTAACCCAAATGAAACTGGAGGACACAAATAGTCTGTTCCAAATACATATAATTATGAATCGGAATCGTACGTGCACTTATTACATGCAATTCTTTGTGTGTTTTCAGACTGACTTCCAGTTGTGCATCAGTTTATGTTGATGTTAGCAACATTGTTGTCTCTCCAATTATGTCCACCTATGCCTATGGTACATGTGCGACAGCAGATTGGTGTAATGTGTAAAGAGAATCGTTGTGATTTATTTTTGGATACTCGACACAGCATTGCATATTCTATTCAAGACTGACTGAATGAAATTTACTCAGTTTTTGAACATTAAACCCTCCCAGCCCCAATGTGTGATGAATCACAGTGCCATATTGGTTGGGCACGCCATGCTGCACTTTGCCCCCGTTGACATGCTTTTGTTTCTGGTTTTGTGAACATATTGTGTACTTCCCTTGAACCAAATGTTAAATAAAAAAACTGATGGGTGACTGGTGCATGAGGACTTCTTTTCTTTTCATGATTGTTGCGCAGTGGAAGTTATTTACTGAGGTATTTACCAATTTACCAACGCCTGGCTTTGTGAGTGAGATGGTTCAAAAGCCTCAACCACAATGAGGACAAATGCAGCCATTAGCCAGGATGACTGAATGTAAGCAAATGGCAGGATGATTCTTTTTGACTTGGACCTCTGCTGTTTTGCGGTCTATTAAAACCACAGGGAGAAGTGACACGAGCTTGTCTCCTTAACTGCCTTTTAATGAATTGTTTGTGCCTAGATTAATGATGTATATTGTGGCCCTGTAATGTGCCCTAATGACGGAGAATGAGGCGGCTTCAACTGGAGTATTAATTTAGGCTGCCTCCCCAATGATTATTCCTCAGCCAGTGCTCAGTGTGAGGATGCAAACAGAATTCATTGAAGGCTTCTCTGCAAGGTGCTGTCGTTTGATTCCCCACTCACTTTCTGCTAGGAAGCAGTTTTATCCGAGGACAGGAATCTAGCAGTTTCTTGAACTTTGAGCACGTTTGTTAAATCTGTGGGAGATGAGTTTGGATCTACTCTCTGTTTCATAGTTCGGACCTGGAAATATCAGTGAAGGAAACAATGAGGTGATGAGCAAAGGTTGAATATTGGCTCTACTTTTTGCATCCTACTTTCTCTTTGGTATGTTCTCAAGGACAACTTTAAGCACTGCTGAAAAGAGGATGAAAGTTTTTGGATGAGGATGAAATCCGGAAGCACCCGCTTTTGTTTTCCTGCCCACAGTTCGACTTAGATAAAGTACTTTGTTGTGACGAATAACGAACCCTGCAAGCTCATCCATTATATGAATTGAAAATGAAGAGTCATGAAATTAAGTACATTGTTGCTAGAATTATTATTTGTTGCAGTTAATTCAGTAAGATTTTGTTGCAATTATTTTTGTTAAGTAATCAATTATACTTCATATAATTAATGAACATGTATTCAGGGGTTTTTGTATTGTTTTTTAAATTATTTTTTTCACTTATAATTACTTTGTTCTAATGTTGGAGTGGATATAGATTGCAATGTTGATGTTTAGGAGTGGATTTTTCTCAGTTTAGATAAAAATATATTCATTGGCTTTTGCATTTCCCCAAGTGAGAAAACAAAAGTATTGTCACTGTAAGGATATTTACTCCGTGTATATAATTTTTATTGCATTTAATTGATTGCAAAAGAAGAAATTCAATTTAGAGCTACACTGGGTGCTCCCTTGCACGCTTGCAAACATGCAAGGGGAGATTTCTGAGTAGAAGCCATCAGAGTTGGACGGTTCCTCACCATTTTGTCTTTAAATGCAAATAAAAAAATCACATTTAGTTAGTTTTCTCCCGGTACTCCCACATTCCAAAAACAAAAATCTTGTCCATGGATGTTACTGCAAAGTTTTTGTAGTGTGTGCCTGGCATTTGGCTGACACCTAGGTGTACCGCGCCCCACCCCCGAAGGCAGCTGAGATAGGCTCCTTCACGCCTGTGACCCTCATGGATATAAACGGTTTGTCTGTATCGATGAACCTGTTCAAGAAATGAAACAAGAATGATACTAACAAAGGGGGACAGAACGAGAGTGATGGCTTACCACATGGCACACCATGTGATGAGTTTTGTTTCTTGTTGGTGGTTCACTCTTGGTTTCGGCATAACCCATTTTCGGATGCATGAAAAGGCTTCAATAAAGCAAAACCTTACTTTTAATTAATCAGAGGTGCATTAAATAGCGTAAGGTAATGTAATTTTATGTAATCTTGCTATTTTAAACCTTAAAACCAATGTAATCTTAATTCTGAATACAGCCAAGATGGAATATATATTTTTGCAACACGTTGAGATCAGTTGGTTATATATTGTCCCTCACAAAGAGATCCCAATTGACTCGTTGTAGGTTGCATGAATGATGGAAATGCCTTGAACATGTGTTGATTTTTTTTTTTTTTTTTTTTTTTTTTTTTATTACCAAACTTGGCATTTGCACAAGGGTGTGTCGAATTTTAATATCCATTCAACATTTTAAATTGGTTTATTTTATTTATTTACAGCATCTTCTGACTGTTCCGATTGGTTTACCTTGACCAACAGTGTCTCAGGGGGGTTTTGGAGGATTCGGAGCTCAAATGAGCATGTCGAGCAATTATAGCCGGCATAACAAATCGCCGATGGGGTGACACGATTCGCTCCACTGATCAGAAAAGTTCATATGAAGTTCTAATTAAACACTAAAATCGTTTACAAATGAACACACACACGTATTTGTGTGCTTAAGTGTGCCGGGTGTAATTAGCAGCAGAGCGTCTGAGCGAGATGGAAGAACAACAATGTCAAATATTGGAGTTGCACAATGTTTGACTTGCAAAAGAGCCTCCTCACATGGTGTAACTACAGTATATGACAAATAATTTTATTAGGAAAAGTCTTACCGGGAAATGAAAATTGTTCGGTTCGACGCGGTGTAGTTATTGTGTCTTTTAACCTTTTGGTGCATTGAATCAGAATCGGAAAGCCTTTAATCGTTCCACAATGGGGAAATTTGCATGGTTGCTTTCAAGCAGTGCTCAATGATTTAAACAGCAAGATATGAATGATTTGATGTCAACAAAAATGATGGCTTGACCAACATTATGGGCCTCTTCTCATTGACCACAAAACAACAAGCCACCATTTAGCATTGGATTTGCTTCAGTCATTTTACATATTTTTTTAAAGTGTTTAACAGATTTTTAGAAGTAAATTGGGGCCATTTCAAAAAATTCCAAGCGACAATGATACCTACAGTCAGCCACTGCTCATGCGTTGTAGTTTTCTGATGACAGCATCGGGATTTGGATGCTTTAGTAAATAATTAACTGTCCAGATTAAGGACAAGGATCAAATGGCAATTATGCAGCACCAGAAGATATCGATGTTTATCTTATATTTGGACTGTTTTCCCTCCAACTGTGTTTGTCGACATTCGGCAATCTCTGCAATGGTTCATTTCTAATACAGTGCATGGAAGAAAAATTGATCTGCTTATTTAATTCAAGTATTGCAGGAACCCCCGTACCCAGAATTGAATTCATTTTCCCGACTTACCTTACCTTGAATTGTCACAATGTCTTTGGTGAGGTGGGACTATTCCCTGTTTGATCCAAGCCGCTGCCAAAACGTAATCAATTTACGGTGTGCTGGAGTTGAGAAAAGTGTGCTGCAGAATGTCAGAGGTGAGATGCTGGAAGCCAAAAAGCGTCCAACACATGTTTCCATTGATCTTCTCCGCCTTTTGGAGGATCACCTTGACTTCTGTTGTGATTTATGGACACTCTTTATTGCTTGATTGATGCAATCGTTCTACCAAGGATGCTCAAAAGCTGTTAAAATAAAATAATGTGCCCACAATTCTATGGTTACAGAATCTGTTGTTTGGAGTAAGAATATTTAAAACTTAGTTGACAGTTACTACATATTTTTTTGTGAGGAATCAAAGTGATAGTGATGTACACACTAGTGTATTGTTAGTCAAACAGTGACAGTTTACATTTTTTACGCCGAATTGATTGGCCATTATAAAAGAGATTTTTATCATAATTATTTTTAACCCATTCACACCAAGCCTGTTCATATGAACACAGATAAATTCATTTTCAAATGCATTAATGTTGTTTCTTGCCAGATTAATTCTTGTTAATTATATGTAATTATATTATTGTTCATTTCATACTCAGTTTGACCCTAGTAGAGACTCTGTTTTGATTTTATTGTGATTTTTCAAAATGAATTTATCTGTCTTCATACGCTCGGAAAGGAAGCGCTTGATTAATACGGTAGTTTGTCCTTGGATCCTTGAAAATCTTTGATGTTTTGCAGTTTGTTTGTTTGTTTTTTGAACAAATCATGTTTGACATCGTTTGCAGCCTCAAATTCATCCGGAAAATAACAGTCTCTTCAAACTGCACGATTAATTTGTCACATGGTTAACGTTCATTATACATACTGTATGGATTGGGATGAGCAAATCTTTCCACTCTCCATCAATGCCAACTAGAGCGTCACGTAATACCACGAGGTGGCGCTACGAAACTGACTACTCTTACTCAATGGTTTACGACCACCATCCAGACAAAAGCTGCACTTTTCCTTACCTGAAAGTCTAGTGGGAAATATCACTGAAATAAAGAGGAAGGTATAATTAAGGCAACGCACTATTAATTGCATTTGCTACAGCGGGCACATGGGTGTCCTTTTTGGGCATCGCGGACTGGTAATAAAATGAGCTGCCAGTTCAAAAAGACGTGTTTACTGGCGATGTGAACTGGAACTCTCAATTTTAAAGGAACATTAACCGCTCTTGAAACGAATTGATCACATTGCCCTTATATTAGAATGTGCCATAAAAACAGGTGAGGTGGAAAAGGAAACTAAATAAGAAACCACATCGCTTAAGTTTTTACAGACAGCCATATTTAAGGTCATTTTGTTTAATGAGTTCATTAAACACTATTTAAGACCTAATTATACCTGCCTGCTAAATAAAACGATGGCATTTCCCAACCGCTATAGCATCCGATTCTGTCAATACTGTATGTTTAACTATCGCAATTTAAATGAACGGGGTTGCTAAATTGTTTCTGTTCACGTTAACTGCAACTGTCAACAACAACAATCGCAGGAATGAATTCCAGAAATCTTTTTGGACTCAAAGTAAACTTGCAATTATGCAGAATTCAACACTAACAAAATTGTCTGCAACTCTGCATGGAGTTTTATTGTTTATTTGAAAAAAAGTACAGACAAAATGATGTTATTGTTATTATCTATATCCCTATCGCTGATTTTCATGACGTCTCGGTCATATTATTATTATTATTATTATTATTATTATTAGTAGTAGTAGTAGTAGTAGTAGTAGTAGTAGTAGTAGTAGTAGTAGTAGTAGTAGTAGTAGTAGTAGTATCCTTGTTATTCTTATTATTTATTTATTTATTTATTTATTTATTTATTTATTTATTTATTTATTTATTTATTGTTGTTATTTGTTGTTATTGCTTTGTTAATCCCGAATGTATTGCCCTGTGGCAGGACTAATATTCCATTCTGTGTTCGGAAGGAATTAAGTCATTAAACATTTTAAAGCGTGCCTCTAATACCCCCAAAACGTTCAAATGATGGATTTTATGGTATGTTTATCTCTACATATTTCATTTTTAGAGCTTTGTTTTCTTAGAGTTTAATTGCGGGGATAAAAAGGCCTCTCTGTGGCTCACCAATGCCTGCAGGGCCTCATAATGAAAAAAAATGAGAAACTCATTTTTTTTAAAGTAACCTGGTGCACGAATAAAAACAACATCCGAGAGGTTGGCCTCAAATCAAGCCAGTGAATGAGCTCAATTTTGACTTAAAACACATTTAGTCCCGACATTGGAAAAAAGCTCTTTAATATTAACCCCGTTGTTTAAAAATGTGCAAGTAGTCCGTTTGTTCATAGGCGTCATGAAATGGCCACACAATTAACGCCTCTTTAACCCCAGGTTCATCCTGGAAATATGCCATATACAAACAAATAAACATAAACGCAAAAAAAAAACAAGTCATATCCCCGCATGAAAAAAGTAAAAACAACGTAGGGTGGTTTCAGAGCAGATCCTAATCTCACAACTTGAACTTGCAGTGAATTTGGACTTGAATCGATTGGTTAAAGCTACCGAAGAAACATTTCAATGTAACGAGGGTTTCTCTTGCTTTCTGGCGTGGACAAAAATGCCCAGTGAGTGAAACAAACCCTTCAATGGTCGAAATGTTTGGATAAAATAAGAGGCCACCTACGGGATAAAAAAGATGTCTATACATGTTGTGAAAATGGAAATTAAAATAGTTGTTCCCTAGGAAACCAACACCTTGTTTTCCACTATCACGTGTCCCCCATTAATTCAAGAATAAATTACAAATACAGACAAATACAAATACAAAACAAAAGGCTTCCAAGTGATGAAAAAAAAAACACAAAAAAAATGAATATGACAAATCGAAAACACTGCCATAATAATAATAATAATAATAATAATAATAATAATAATAATAATTCAAACCAATCCATCTATTTTCAACACCACTTTTCTTAAACAGTATCGCATGGAGTTGCTGCAGCCTATCCCGGCTGATTTAGGGCGGAAGGCAGACTACGCCCTGAACTGGTCGCCATTCAGTCGCTGGGCACATAGAGAGACAAACAAACATTCACTCCCACATTCACACCGCCACTGAGTGGGAACCCATCACACTTCCCCCGCAACAGCGTCGGCGACAAAATAATAATAATAATAATAATATAATAATAATAATAATAATAATAATAATAATTTTTGATCAAATGTTGATGTTTTCGGGAGGGGGTGGGAGTCTACAATATGCTTGGTGGTAACAAATGAGAGGTTCTGCTTAGTTTTGCTCCTTTTAACTCACTCTGACCTTGATTTGTGGTGAATTCCTAAAAAAAAGAATGACTTTTAATTTAAAATGGAGTTCATCAAGCATACCTGCGAATTTGTCATTGAATTAAATATTTTCAGCAGTATAGTGCAACAGAATCAAACTCCTGAAACGATTTAAACGGAATTTACATGACATAAAAAATATAGCAAATGCACCGGCCAATGCGAACGATAAATAACACACAGACAGAAGGCAGTGGGTCGATTATGATGCAATCCGGCTTTGAAAAAAATCTCTATCTGAAATATTATTTCAAAAAGTGCCCCAGTGGAAAAAAATAAAAATAAAATAAAAAAGAAACTATTACATTTAAAGTACATTATTTACAAAATCGGATGCAAATGTTGCTATTATTATTGTACAAATCAAGAGTCCGTCCTTTGTTTTTGGAAGCTGGGAGTCGAAAGGACAAAAAAGGCGCGGCGTTTTGATTCGTTATAAGACTTTATCCTCTTGTTAACAAAAGCTGATCACATCACAGCCACGGCCATGAGTTTTAACCACAAATACAATCATCAATTCCTTCATTATTACACCGACACGTGTCTGTTTTGGATGATGTAATGCTGATAACCTCAGTTATCATCGACTAAATATAGGAGCCGCATGGCCTGCTGTCTCGGCACAATAAAATGAATGCAGAGCTGACAGATGCTCACCCTGAGCTCGACTCTTTAGTGGCCCCCAGCATCCAATCAAGCAGCGAGCATCTTTGCTGCATGGGGCGACGCACCTAAAACACTTTTGCCTTGTTATTGTTCTTTTTAATCGCTACGGTTTTTTTACACACGGGGATAAAGTGTTGTGGATAAAGTGGCCGAAGCGATTTTGCAGTTGAAGAGCGGACGCGTGCGTTTGGCGTTGAAAACAACGGCATCCTTGCGCCCTCCCCTCCCTCTGCGCTTTGATAATTCCATGACACAATGGGGGGCTACACCTTGAAACTGCGTCGAATGGACTCACAGTGCTACGCTGGTATCCTCAGAACAGAAGAGAACACACGTTG
Source organism: Hippocampus bargibanti (assembly GCF_051943395.1). Classification (NCBI taxonomy): domain Eukaryota; kingdom Metazoa; phylum Chordata; class Actinopteri; order Syngnathiformes; family Syngnathidae; genus Hippocampus; species Hippocampus bargibanti. The sequence continues at coordinate 2,576,917 of NC_142739.1, read as the reverse complement.
ATGTTCCTTGAGCTCTGGGAGAGACACGAGAAGAGGGGTCGTCCCGCAGCCGCCTCCCCTTTCTCCTTTCGTTGTCGCTGCAGATTTGGGGACTGGTGGTATTTACCATACATAAAACACCCACTATCGTTTTATAGTCCAGTGATTTCTATATAACCCGCGCGGCGCGGCGGAGATAAGTCACGATCTCGACCAGGTCCCGTCGGAGGGGGCTCATTGCACGGGGGTCTGGACCCCGTGGTGGGGCGGTGTGTCCCCGAACACGTCCTCGCTCCCCGGCAGAGGTCCTCCGGGAGGCGTCATCCGTTTCTCTTTCTGTCTCCTGTTACAAAACCAAACCCTGACCACTTCTTTCTCCAAGTGCAGGCTGTCCGCCAGGGAGATAATTTCCGAGGCTGCGGGCTTTGGGCACTTCAAAAAATGGCTCTCCAAAGCCCCCTTGACGCTGACCTCGATGGAGGTCCGTTTTTTCCTTTTCCTGCCCTGCGCGGCGATTTTGTCCAGACTGGTCGGGCTGCCCGAGGTGGAGTCCGCCTCCTCGAGCCACTTGTTCAACAGAGGCTTCAGCTTGCACATGTTTTTGAAGCTGAGCTGTAGGGCCTCGAACCTGCAAATGGTGGTCTGCGAGAAGACATTCCCGTACAAGGTCCCCAGGGCGAGCCCCACGTCCGCCTGCGTGAAGCCGAGCTTGATCCTCCGCTGCTTGAACTGTTTGGCGAACTGCTCCAAGTCGTCCGAGGTCGGCGTGTCCTCGTCCGAGTGGTCGTGGTGGTTCGGGCCGTGCTGGTGCTGATGCTGCTGAGACGCCGGATGGCCGTGCTCGCTCAGGTGCGGGCTGTGGTGGTCCTCGTGGGGGTCTCGCAGGTTGTGGTGGTGCAGCCCCTGGCCGCCGCCCGGCCCCGGGATCAGCCCGTTGACGCCGAAGCTCGGCTGCGAGTAGATCAAGCTCTGGCCGTTGGTGGTCGCCATGCTGGGGATGTGCGACGCTGCCGTGGTGGTCCTCCACGCCCGGGCGTCGTGGTGGCTGCCCCCGTGCGCCACCTGGTGCACCGGCAGGTGGGACGGCGGCGCCCGCGATTGGTGCTGCAGGTTGCTGCCGGAGTTGTGCAGGTCGTCCCGGGCGCTCTGCACAGTCGGCTTGATGTCCTGCTCCGAGGACCAGGGGCTCGCCTCTCCGTGGGACAGCGCGGCGATCCACTGGTGAGCGTGGCTCAGCGCGTGGCCGTTGCCCTGCAGCTGGTAGTCGCTCTGCAACAGGCTCTGCGCGTCCCGGTACGTCGCGGCTTGCTGCATGCCGCCGCCAGGCTCCGAGTGCACGATGGACGCGCTGGAGGTGAGGATGCTGTAGTGGTTAGACGCTGCGGTCGCCATGACGCTCGGAGCCGGACTGCCAGCTCTCATCAGAGCCAGCTCGCATTTGACGCGCGCATCCTCTCGCCCGCTGCTTCCAGTCGGCTCCCTCCCAGGCTCTCTGCGGAGTGGACGCCGAGGCTAACCTGAGAGTCCGCGCCGCCACGCCCCGCGCACTCATTGGCCGAGCCGGGCTGATTGACGTCGTTGCTAAGGGCGACGAGGCGCCGATTGGCCACCGGCAACGCGCTCCTTCCTCTCTTTGGTGAGTGAGCGGGGTGTGAGAGGGAGCCTCGCGGAGGCGAGAGTTGGAGTGCGGCATGGAAACGCGGAGCGGTGGCTTCGGCGGGGGAAGTGGCAGTGCAACTGTAAGATAGCGTTGATTTATTTGGCATTATCACGCACTGTCATCACGAAAGATATCTCTCGGTAGCCCTTAACGCCAGAAAAGAAATGATGCCCACCGCTGATACCAATTGTCTTGATGGGCATATGAAATTGTTTACCGACAACGTCCTCATCTATTTGTGTGCATCTTTAATTTGGGGAAACTTCGATCGTGACGACGTGCAGGAGTTGTTAAATGTTAAATGCTACTGCAGTTGTTCGCATTGATGTGCGGTATACTTGCAATTCCGAAAATATGGTGTTTGATCCCACTTTGTCTTTTATTAAAGTTTGACTTATACGTTAATAGAACACAGCTTCATTTGTATTGCACTGAACAACAGCTGCAACGCAGAACTTTACATCGAAAAAAAAATTGCAATATGTTTGAAAACAACACGTGAGCAAACATTATACATTTGCAGTCCTATAAACAGAATTTATAGATTGTTTGACATGTTTTCTCAATACAAGTATTCAGTAAATGGTCACAGCTGTTCTTTGAATAAGAAACTATACAAAAAAGATGTGTTTGTTTTAGAAATGATGCATGTTGACAAAAAGGAACTTCAGGCAATATCATTTGTAAGATAAAAAAATGCTGTATTTAAAAAAAAATGTAGATTTTGAAGGATGCACGTTGAAGTGTAATGGTCTGACATTAGATAGATGCCGAATTAAACGATTTGAATGCGACCTTGGGGTTAATTGTGTTTAATGGAATTGTACATGATTCATCAAGAAAAGGAAATGCTAAAATGGTTTCATGTAGGTTCCGAGCATTTTAGAAAATGTACAAAAATACAAAGTGTTTGCTTTCCATAACTTTCAAGATGTTCAAAAACATGTCAGTGCATTTTTATTTTTGCATTAACTGAAAAAAAGAAGGATAAAATATTCAACAAACTTTGTGAATTCTTATTTTTCTGACAGTAATAAAAAAAGTTGCACTTTTTCTGCGAGGATGAGTGTGATGATGTATTTTGTATGACCTTACATTTTCTGTACAACCTTCTGTGAGATCAGGGCCAAAACAAAGGTGAAATTGTAAAATCCCCAATCCTCACCAAAAGAGATCTTCAAAATATTTGCGGCAGTTCTATTATTCGTCACACTCAAGTTTAATGGCGTGTGGGGAAACTGGCTGCTCATCACACAGCAAAGCACAGACAGATCAGAATTAATGAAGAGACAGTTTAATGTTCTAACTGGGGCCTTGGGTCCAGAGCAGAGGGAGAAGGCTTCCATCCTTTCCCTTCCCAGCTGTCATCCCCCTGGTGTCAGCTTTGGGGACCAGGGCTTTGTCCGGAGAGGGGACATTCCTGTCTCAACGCTGCTGGTTGCCATAGGGAGAAGTAAATGAAACAACAGCAGTGGCGTTAGTCCCTTCCCCCTCCCTGAATGCTCCTGTGGCATCGAAAGGCCTCTATTTAGAGAGGCTCTCTGCTGTGGGGACAAAGCATGGCCGGGGATAAAGGAAGGGAGGAGGAAAGAGCACAGAGCCCTGAGAGGGCCAGAGGAGAAGGAAACCGAAAAGATGAGAGAGATTATGTCCCTCCTCAAAGCTTCTCCCCACACCGCTGTAAGATAATGCAAACTACTTTTATAAATAGAAAGAAAGAATGAAAGCAAGCAAGAAAGGAAAAGTTTTGGAAAAACACCTTTTTGAGGTAAATCACAAGTGTTTACTTTTGAATGGATTTAATAATTGAACGAATATGACCACGAAGAAAAAGAAAACACAAAAAAGAAAAGCACCCATTTAGTTTAAATTTCATCTCACACGAACAAAGCGAAAAAGGATCAGATTCACAAATCAATGGACAGCGTTCTTCAAATCGACCAAATGTACATACTGTATATACATTGACACAGAACTACAATTCATTCAGTATTTTTTTGTATCACACAGAGAAAATGGCAATAAAAATCACTCACTCACCCACAGTCACTGAGAGAAGAATGAAATCTTCATTTTGCACAAAGCCCACCCCAATTGTTGTTACGATAAAGATGGAATATTTATTGCTCAACGTGTATACCGCTAAAGGTAGCTTGAGCCACATGCTGTTTACGTTTACAGAAGTATATTTTGAAAGTTTTAAGGCTTGGCAATGGCTTTCACCGTTCATCTATTGAGCAAACAATCCTTTTTACTGAATAAACAGATGGGAGCACTTCGCAAAGCCTGGTGAAAAAACCCACCGAGTGCTTGTACTGTTATTCCAGTTCTTAGTGGAACGCTTCATTCAACAAGTGCACCTGATTGGACCATTCGCGGCGATCAATTCATAGGCTAATAATCCTTTCAATGAATTCAAGTGATATGAGATAAAGTTTCTGGGCACGGCTCGGTAATTCCTTCTGGTAATATTGAACATTATTGTGGCGTAACTTAGAAATGGGCCAAATAAAAAGAACATTGTGTTAATTAGGCTGTAATTCAAGGAATTACCACATCGCCACACAGGCTTAAATAGTCGTGTTGGGAGAAACGTAAAGCGCATTATTCTAATGGTCTAATATGCAAAATATGTCTTGTTTCAATTACAGGGTTTAACTATGCATAAATGATGTGGGCCTTGCTATTTGGACTGCAGGATCCTTCCTTATTCCATCGCTCAAAGGGCCCAGTGTGATGGGGCCAAAGTAAAATCTCTTACCCAAAACTATTCACAAGGCACCAAGAGCCGCTGTCAACCAACGTTTAAAGGAATAAAGATGAACAGCAGAGAATGTAAGCATTAAATTAACAGTGGGATAATTATATGACCCGTGTGTTGTAAAGATTCAATTTCTAACGCGCTAATTAGGCAACCGTCTCCCCAGTTCACATCCCTCTGCCATTTTCTCACTAGAAAGCATCCTGTGAGCGGAAATAATTGCACTTTATTAAGACATGGCTTGTGTAATGAACGGAGACAAAGGAGGCACCGTTGAAATATGATATGTCATTTAAATGGCTTGTTCCACACGCTGTCCACCATTTCCATTTGAAAAGTCTAAAGTGACACACGAGCAGAAGTTCCCAGATTCCATGTTAGACAACATGGCCGGAAATATTATGGATTTTTGACTTCCTCATTTCATATTTAAAGCACAATAATAATTTTCATGATGCTTTCAATCACTTGATGGAACGGAGTTGGTCCATCCATCTTTTTTTTCTTTCTCTCACCTATTCTGCTCAGGGTCAGAGGTGAGCTCTGGAGCTTATCCCGACTGACTTTGTGCAGGGAACAACGAGGACTGATCGTCGGTCAAACAAAAAAGCCGAAAGATCGAGACCAACTATAATTCTCACACATAGGAATATTCAAGTGTTCAATTAACCTTCCATGGATTTTTGCAGGTCGAAATAGAGGACCTGATGTAAACCCCCAATGGCCACCGTGATGCAGAGGCACCAGCCAAAGACCCCACTTTGGAGTGTGCAGTAAAATATGAAATTTTTAAAGGGAGTGGTTGGGGGGGTTAATCATGAAATTGACAAATTCAGAAGTGTTTGGATAATGTAAAAAAAAGTCACAATTTGGCTTGTTGACACCACCACAATGTATTAGAAACAAAACAATTTTACCATCCTGGAATCATACAGACTTTTTTATTCAAGAGCACGGCCATTTTCAAGGGCTCACAAATGGGCATGCATGTAAATAATCATAAATTTGGGATAATCAGATGGTGGAAAAAAATGACTTATTTTTTTAATCAAAGATTTCTTCCCCTCCACCATCGCAATATTTCAAATAATAGTGAGTTCTAAACTAATACTATGATTAAATCAAGCATTAAGTATCATCTCTTTCGAAAGTCATACTGTTTATTGAATAACAGGTACGAAAAATGGTTGTCAAGGCTGCTGCGAGGCTTACATAACAGCAGCTGACCCACGCCTTTCATGCCGACTCTAATTGTTGAGGGCATCAAAGAGGATGGAGATTGACAGGCTGGAAAGGCGGATTAATGCGTCGGCCCGATGACGACAGGCTGAGGCGAGAGGGAGGGAACCGCAGGGACGGCGAAGGGGGAGGGGAGCGGTCTCAAATAGTTGAGGAGGACAAAAAGTGGGGAACGAGTTAACGAGAGGGAGAACATTAATTGCACGCATTGAGCTCTCTTTTGCTGAGTGTGGCTGTCGAAGGCGCGGACTCTAACCCCTCCAAGCAGCCCACCGTGATCTGAGCCAGCTCTCAGACTGCTTGTATTCCAACGCAATTAGGCCACTCAAAGCCCTGCTTAAAGCTGTACCAGGCCGTGCGCACGCGTACACACACATGCACACGCACAAATACACGTACACACTCGCACACGGTTAGCACCAACTCCTGTGGGTCCCTTCCATTGTCACAGAGGTGTATTCCGTCCCTCCTTTTGAAGGCCTGGATGAAGAGACCACCCTGGGGAGTATAGAAAAGGCAGGATTACCTCTCTTTCTGTCCGCTTTCCCTCTTACCTTTCATCACTCTCAGCCTCTTTATGGCCTTCCCTCTTTGTGTCGCTTTGCCGTGCTCCTCCAAAGTCAGCTGGAGCGGGCGTGGAGAAGAGCTTGGCATAGAACACACAACTCGTGCAGGAGAAGGGGCGTAGGTGGGATGGATGCGAATAACGGACTGCTTCAGCTATATCATATCCCTCCCACCTTATTATTCATGCAGTCAAATATTTCAACAAGTGTTGCTCCTTGGCGCTCCCCTGTTGGCATTAGTCTCGCCTGCGTTGTATTAAGGGAAGGCTCTTCAGCACGGCAGAATTTTCTTGGCTGCGTTTCAGTGTCTGGTTCCCCAGAAAGCATTTAAAACAGATTACCGACCTAACGCTACACCTCCCCAATAAAGCAGGGGGGGGGATCTGGCACGTTAACACCTGCAATACTCTTCAATGGCATCAATAGATTAACAAAATAATCCATACAATGAGCTCTTTGATTCATGTGGTTTGGCAGGCGGTAACGCCTGCATGGCAAATCTGGCACAAGCAGTCAGTCCCCTTCTATTTTTTTCCTCCAACGTATTTATTATTGTTTTTTCAATCTTTGCATCAGATGAGCTTTTGATCTATTTGAACTCTTACATCTGCTGTTTTGCATGTTCCCAGTCAGAGGAATAACCCGCTCGTGATGCGCACATGAAGGCAGAAGGGGAGGAATCACAGGCTTTCTGAAGGGTGTTAAAACAGGAGCTCGCCCGCCCTCGTCCATCCCCCAGTTTTCTGCAGAAGGATGCACATAAAGAAGGAGTGTGCGTTTGTGCGCGCATGTGCATGTATGCCTGTGTGTGACCGTGTGTCAGAGCTTGCGGTCCCATCGCTCATGTGTGGCTCGATTAGCCCCACGTGTGTCGTTCGTCAGACGTGGAGGCAGAGCAGATGGCAGGAGATGCATGGTGTTACCGTGCTGCTGCACAATGTAACACTGCTCTAATTGAAACATCAATACGGCCCTGTCAATACACAACTGCTTCTTTACCAAACAGCGCGACCCACAGAGAAAATAGTTTACATAGTCAGACTGTTTTACTTTGAAAAGTTGAAAGTCGACTGTGTAATTATCACAATGCAACATGTTTCTGCCATCAGTTTGTTTCAGGTTTGCCGAATCTCCTCATTTGGATGACACACATCAGTTGATTTGTGTTTGTGGAGTGCCGAGGCGCTAAAGGAAGCATGGAGTCAAATTAAAAAGAGAACCAGCTCTGTAGCGTCTCCTTTGCGGCATCATTTTTAATGAATTGATAAAGACTTGAGGGAGTTCACATTCCTGTGATCGGTAATTTGATGTTACCGTAAATTCAGTGGAGAACAGAGAGAAATTAGGCGGCTAGAAATTAATTTGTTATTTGTTCAACCCAGTGGGGAATGACGAAGGCTCCTTCGTTAAAGACTTCTCCATTTCCTATTTAGCGGATCTGAATTCGCACTTCAACGAAGTGGAAAAAGACAAACATATTTGTCTGAGCTGTAAAACTCGAAGCAGAGGAAGGACCTGCTCCTGAGACAATTTGTTTTTGACAGGTGATTTATGCTTGGATGTGTTTGCAGGGTGACAGAGTGATGGAGTTCTAAAACCAAGTCAGTAATCCAACTCTTTGCTGACGGTAAGGCCACACACACGCAGCCAAGGGCTTGACTCATGATCATCTGACTTGCCGCACAGTTGACTTGATTTCATTCTTTTTGAAAACCCTTGTTTATTTTTTCCTCTTTTTCTTGCACTGCCTTTTACTTTGCAGTTTTCCCTCGTTGCGACAGAAACTTGCACACATCTGCGAATGCCGTGTCTTCTGGTAAGGCCAAGGTGTTGCATGATCTGATGATCTAATCTGCATTTGTGCAAAAGTTTATATCTTTTTGATGACCTAAAACTGCATCAAGGGTATGCAACAAACAGTTACACTGTTCTCTAAAAGTCTTGCCACCGCCAGACTCATTCACTAATCAAAGACCAGAGCTCAACAGTTCAATTAACTTTTCAGCACTGCCTGTCTGCACTTGAGTTTTTCCTTTGCAGACTACGTGAAGAAGTGTGACGGACATGAAAGTCATCTGTGGGTCGTCTGTGGGTGAAAAATAAGCAATTGCAGACGAAAAAGAAACCACCCGTTTATAATAAGAGACGCTGAATGGTCAAGGAAAATATTTGATGACAGAAATTTAGAAAGGCAGAAGGCTCACAAAAAAGGCACTCCCAAACAATGTTCCCTCTAAGCCAGGCGCATGCGCAATCGCGCACTGCTTACACACACACACCAGTGACGTGCGGTCAGTGGAGGCAGGTGAGGCAGTGCCTCACCTGTCATCATGGAAAGCTGTCATGGAAATATCAAATGAAAAAATAAATTAATCAGTTAGATGTATTTAGTGATTTGTACTTTAAAGTTCTTGTCCATTTAACTTCACCGTTTTAGGATTTTTTTCAAAATCGCTGAATTTACCGTTCAAATACGGTGAGGCGGTGACGTCATTGATGACGTCAGTGCCTCACCAGCCATGAACCTCACCGCACGTCACTGACACACACACACACACACACACACACACACACACACACACACACACACACACACACACACACACACACACACACACACACACACATATATATATATATATATATATATATATATATATATATATATATATATATATATATATATATATATATATATATATATATATATATATATATATATATATATATATATATATATATATACAGTAAAGTCTAGTTATATCGATATCGGATATATCGATAGTCCCGGTTATATCGATACTATTTCTATGCGCGCACGAGAAAATTACATGCAAACAGGGTCGGATATATCGATAGTCACGGTTATATCGATATTTTTTCGGACTCCCTTTAATATCGATATAACGAGACTTTACTGTATATATATATATAAAATCCTCGTCTCACCCACCATGGGTGGTGTCTGTCTCCCATTTCAGCTTGGGTCCTCTACCAGAGGCCAGGAAGCTTGAGGGTTCTGCGCAGTATCCGTGCTGTTCCCAGCACTGCGCTTTTCTGGACCGAGATGTTCGATGTTGTTCCCGGGATCTTTTGCAACCACTCGTCGAGTTTGGGGGTCACTGCCCCGAGTGCTCCGACCACCACAGGCACGACTGTCACCTTTACCTTCCAGGCTCTCTCCAGCTCCTCTCTGAGCCCTTGGTATTTCTCGATTTTCTCATGTTCCTTCTTTCTGATGTTTCCATCACTCTGGACCGCTACATCCACGACAGCGGCTTTCCTTTCCCCTTTATCTATGAGCACGATATCTGGTTGGTTCGCCATTACAATCTTGTCAGTCTGTATCTGGAAGTTCCACAGGATCTTTGCTCGGTCATTCTCCACCACCTTGGGAGGTGTTTCCCATTTTGACCTTGGGGTTTCCAGTCCATACTCCGCACAGATGTTTCGGTAGACTATGCCAGCCACCTGGTTATGGCGCTCCATGTAGGCTTTCCCTGTCAGCATCTTACACCCTGCAGTTATGTGTTGGATTGTCTCAGGTGCCTCTTTGCACAACCTACACCTTGGGTCTTGTCTGGTGTGGTATATCCCTGCCTTGATGGCTCTGGTGTTCATGGCCTGCTCTTGGGCAGCCAGGATGAGTGCCTCTGTGCTGTCCTTTAGGCCAGCCCTCTCTAGCCACTGACATGACTTGTTGATATCAGCCACTTCTGCTATGGTTCGGTGGTACAGCCCGTGTAGGGGCTTTTCCTCCCATGATTGTCCCTCTTCCAGCACCTCATCCTCTGTTCCCCATTGACTGAGACATTCTCTGAGTACATCATCCGTTGGAGCTTTCTGTTTGATGTATTCATTGAGCTTGGAGGTTTCATCCTGGACAGTGGCTCTCACACTCACTAGTACCCGGCCTGCTTCCTTACGGCTTGTGTACAGTCTCAGGGTGCTGGACTTGGGATGGAACCCTCCATGCATGGTGAGGAGTTTTCGGATCTTAACATCCGTGGTCTGGATCTCTTCCTTTGGCCACCTTATTATTCCTGCAGGGTATCTGATCACTGGCAGGGCATAGCTGTTTATTGCCCGGGTCTTGTTCTTGCCATTGAGCTGGCTTCTGAGGACATTGGCCTGTGGTATACCTAGGTACTTGTAGCTGTACTTGTACTTGTACTTGTAGCTGTTTTCAATGTCTGTTATTGTTCCTTCAGGGAGTGAGACCCCTTCAGTGTGGACTACCTTGCTCCTCTCCTCTTAGTCACCATCCGACTACATTTCTCCAGCCCGAATGACATTCCGATATCACTGCTGTAGATCCTGGTTGTGTGGATCAGGGAGTCTATGTCCCTTTCGCTCTTAGCATACAGCTTTATGTCATCCATGTAGAGGAGTTGACGGATCGTAGCTCCATTTCTGAGGCGGTATACATAGCCTGTCTTGGCGATTATCTGGCTCAGGGGGTTCAGTCCTATGCAGAACAGCAGTGGGGAGAGTGCATCACCTTGATATATGCCACATTTGATGGACACTTGCGTTATATATATATATATATTTTTTTTTGGTACCGTTTTGCAATGTACTAGGTGGCTGTACGCAGCCAATCGGAGCAGAACGGCACGAATGTGCCCTTTCCATACATGCCGTTCGGGTTACAGGCCACAGTGTGCTCAGGGAGCTTATGTGTCTGCTCAGACACATGAAAAATTAGAGGGAACAAATGACTCTGTTAGTGACTGAAGTGACAAATTCCAAAGTGCATATGTCAAGATGTAACAATTAAATGTCTGCAGAGGTTTTGATGACCAGGGGTAAAGAGGCATCATCAAAAGTGGCAAACTGCTTCCTTGCAGAGAAACGACAACCTGGCATTTGACAGAAGTGCGAGCAAAGTCCTGAAAGACTCTGACCAAAACTTTATCAAAAAGTGATAGAAAAGCTTGAGTTGAGTGGAAAAAAGGATCTGTACTTCAGTACCTTTCCTTGCATTATATTTGGAGTGCAGTGAGTCATGATTGCACTGAATATCAAAAGCTCTAAATATGAAAATGTGTTGTCCCCTTATGGATATCGAGACTGTCAGACCGACCGATTGTGTTTGTCACAAGGTACAAAATGAGCACAAACACTTTGAATCTTAAATCAATCAAACACTGTCTAAGTCGCCGGTGTAGATTTCATCTTTGCTCAAATTTCCAGCAAGTGTTTACTATCTCACAGGAATTAAGAATCCACAGCCAGCAGGGATTTTACCGATGGAGTTTATTACAAGGCACGTGGAAGAAGTGTGAACGCTGTAAAAGATAAGACTGCACACAACACTTTCAATTATTTCTCACAGCATTCACGAAAATAGAAGCCCAGTAGGGAGTACAGTAAGACAAACCTATAAAAAGACACAGAGCGAAGAGAACTCCCAGGCTGCTGGAGACTGAGTATACATCTTGCTACTGGGCGGAGGGAGATTATTGTGAAGCACACACACATCCCGGAATGGAGCAAAAATCCACTTCTTGGGGAGTACAAATGTAAATGATGATAAATTCAGCAAAGCCGAAAATAATTACCATATTTTCTGGTGTATAAGGCGCACCCCCAATCAATGATGTATTTTCAAACTTTTTTCCATGTATAAGACTCACCAGACCATAAGGCGCACTTTAAATGAATGAAAAAACTTTTTCAAATATAATATATAAATATATCAAGGTTTTCCAAATATAAGGCACACTACGGTATAAGGCGTTACAGTAGAGGCTGGAGTTAGCTACTACTTCTACAGGGGGAAATGGAGTCGTGGCTGGGGACAGTCGTTTGGAAGGCCTTTTAAATCAGCCTGCCATGCATGTTTTTGGAATGTGGGAGGAAACCGGAGGACTCGGCGAAAACCTACACAGGTCCGGGAAGGTCAAAACCATACATTGCAAAATCTGTGCTCATGGTTTGATGCATTAACATTGAACTACCGATATCGGCAAAGTAATTTTTGCCAAAATGACACTTGTTCTTGTTCGTGATCACAGAAATGTATCACTTTGTGATTACTGTCTTGGCTTATGATCCAATTTAGTTTAAACAGTCCTAAAAAAACTCCTGGGCACACTCGATTCATTTCCATGAAGTTTACTGGGAATTATGTCAAACTGAAATACAGTACAGACAAATGCATGTATTGTTAATAATCCTAAATGCACAATCTGTGAACAAATGATTAAGGGATTCTGTCTTAACTCTTTATCTTACACAGTGGAATACAAGCTAATAACAACAAATAGCAGTAAACGCGGAACATGTTAACTTATTGGTGCATGAAGGGAAGTACTTACAATACTCAATATTACTTCATATATAAGGTGCACCTGCGTATAAGGCGCACTGTCATCTTTTGAAGAAAGCTTTTGGGTGCGCCTTATACATAAGAAAGGATGGTAATATTATGTCCAATTTTGTTGTTGATTGAAGTTACTGTAGTTTTCAGTTCACAAGTAAATTCAGAATATCGTACTTAGTATCTGAGATGGCTAGAGTAATACTGACGTTGATTAATAATTTTATACTCCATGATAATTCTGTATGAATGAACTTGATTGACCAGTTGATCGCAGACGAGTCCCAAGTGGATTGCAAAGTGTGTTTCGTTGTGTATGTTATTCATATGTTTTTTGTTTTAATGTACTCTGCATCTTAATTATCTCATGAGTCTCATTTTCAGAAAAAGTATGAATAAATAAATAAATAAAGCAGGTAAATCTTTAATCTACAGTGACATTAAAACCTGTTTCATTGGAAGTTGTGAGCGCTTAGCTTGTGATCAAAGCTGTGGCGCTCTACCTTTTATCGTTATCATTATTTTTAGTTAGAGTTCGCCACGCATGCAATTCAAAGAAGGCACGGCAAAGAACACAAAACGAGAGTGCTGAGGGAAGCACTTGACATTGGTATGTGTTTGCTACAATAGTTCACGGGCTGCACAAGTGCATCAAATGCGTCTGTGTCAGGCTGTTGCTCATCATGGCCTTTGCGTATGTGTGTATATGCGCTGGTCAATCGCGGGAGGTTGGTTGATCAAAAAGTTAATCTTTGGTCCAAAATGTTTGGGCACCCTCTTGTATACAATGCTACCTTCTCCATCTCTTCATTCACGGACACTCCTGTGCAATACTATTGTCACCTGCATTGCTGGAAAGATTTGACGCACATGCGCGCTGCCTGCCATCTCGGTTAGCGCTGACGAGCGAGCAACTTTACGCTATTCTAATTTTACTCACAGTCACGAAAGCGAGCAAATAAATGGATCAACAGAGCAGCAGTAGAGTTATTCTTCCCTTCGCTCTGTTTGGAAGTAAGTTAACTGTCGATAAATCTCTGTGATTAAGAATAAAGTGTCATTTTGGCAAAAAATACATTGCCATCCATAGTTCAACATTAATGCATCAAACCATGAGCACAGATTTTACAATGTATCGTTTTGACCATCGCGTGTGGAGTTTGCATGTTCTCACCAGACCCGTGTGGTTTTTCTCAGAGTCCATCAGTTTCCGCCCACATTCCAAAAACATGCATGTCAGGCTGATTGAACACTCAAACATTGTCCCTATGTGTCAGTGTGAGAGTGAATGGTTGTCTTTGTGTGCCTTGCGATTGGCTGGCAATCAATTCACGGTGTCTCCTGCCAAGTGCCCTAAAACGGATGAGATACACTCCACTAGCCCCAGCGACCCAAATGAGGAATAAGTGGTACAAATAATGGAAGGATGGATGGATGGATAGATGGATGGATGGATGGATGGATGGATGGATGGATGGATGGATGGATGGATGGATGGATGGATGGATGTTTTTGACTAGTCACAACTTTGTTACAGTGACTTGAATTAACACTTTCAGGGACAGTGGTTACTAGAAGTGACAGTTTATCATGTTTTCAGGGTGCCGGATCCACAATTGAAACAAAAAAGATGACCAAATACACGAGCATGCTGTCAAGGACTGTAATTAAAAATGAGATTAAATGATAAAGACCCATAATTAATTGATCTATTTAATCCCCATTTTAATGTCATGTAAAATTGCTTTAAAAACCCCAATTTTCATTTTCATTGTATTACATTATTGAGACAGATACAAAAAGTGGCATTATAAAGTATTTTATTGTTATTATTTTATTGTTCAAAAGACTTGGAAAAATACAGTCATCATTGTTTACTTTCTGCTGTATTTGACATGAGTCCCAAGTTTTACCTGCAACATTTAGTTTTGACCACGAGTGGGGATATCACTGTTTTGTTAGTTTTTGTAAATCTCCAAAGCATTAAAATATAAAAATAAAATAGAACATCATGTCCTTCAAACATGCAAAGGTTAACCAATTAAAAACAGTAAGAACAATGTTCTGACGGAGTACTCAACACCAAACACCCAAAAAAATAAATAAATCAATCAAAACATACCCTTAAATCAAGTGCTGTAAATTACAATAAAAAATACTGCTCATTATTTCAAAATAAAATGCTGAAATAAAAATCAATCATTTCCAGGAGGCCACAGACGACCTAATAGCTATGTTGACTTCCTGCCTTGAGAACGGGGTGTTCTCCTTGAGTTTCGTTTGCTGATGAGCTTTGCTGTGCTTTCGGGACTAACATTAGCTGGGGGTGCACTCTCGACTCGTCGGTGGGTGCTTTGCATTAATGTGGTTGGCTAAATTTGAGCCCCTTACAAATTAGGCATGCCACTCTACCCTTATCAATAGTGCTGTCAAGGTGTTTTTGGAATCTCCTTTCCTCACCGCTGCTTACTTAGCCCGCCCAACTCCAATGGGAGCCAATCAGCTTTGGCTAAACAAGCCCAAACATAATGGCAATCAATGTCGGCTTCGGGCTGTGTCTGACACTTGTTTCCGCACCCTCAACAACTCAAACAAAGGAAATCAACTCATAAATGGGTATCTTAGAAAAAGGCAACCAACCTATAGAAACAAAAAAGTTACAGGTTAAAATATAGATTAATAAAAAAAGACACACGCTAAAGAGGCTGTAATTATTTAGTCGCAATTAATGCAATAAATTGACATCTCTAAAAATAAGTACAGCCCTATGTCGGTTGTCAAACGTCTCTGTTCTCAACCAAATCCGTTTTCGACCATAAAATTCAAGGTCTCCTCTCTGTTTCCTTACAATATTTTTGTTGTTATATTATTATTATTATTATCAGATCAGAATCATCTTTATTGCCAAGTATGTAGAACACACAAGGAATTTGTTTCCGGTAGAACACGCTGCACTAGTATTATTATTATTATTATTATTATTATTATTATTATTATTATTATTATTATTATTATTATTATTATTATTATTATTATGTTTTTCGACTTCTTCTTTCCCTTTCCTCTTCGTTCCATAACTTTGCTGCTGTAAAATGTTAATTCCTCCAGTGGGAGACTAATTAAAGCCAATCCAATTGATGAGAAAGTTACAATTCCTCGTGTAACCTCCATTGAGAGCAGAGGTGTTGGTTGTTATTTACACCAGCCAGACTTTTTTACACTTCTGCATAGTGTTCTAGCCCCTAATTATGGGCGAATAAGACTATTTTGGATTTCGAACAAATCGCTTTTCAAAAAACTTTCTGAAAAGCCTGCGAATTATGGTCCAAAACATCGGTGTGACTTTAGTCAGAAATATGTTGTTGATATACAGCATTAATTCCAGATAATTAAACTTGAATTTGAATTGCTGTTACTAAATTATTGAAAATATCTTTGTGGGCACAATGTTATTATTTATGGTTGTGTTATTACATACATGAAATAGGAACCAATCCTCAAAAGTAAGACCAAGAACCAAAATGATCGCATTAAATGCTTCACATTGTCAGATCGGCCGCTCATTCAAGCAATGCAATCTTTTTTTGCCTTTAGCTTGTCAACAAAAACAGACGACTGACATCTTTTCCTGGAGCGGATCTTTCTCTTCGACTTTAGATGAGAAGCCTTTGGTGAAAATGAGAGCAAAAGGGAGTGGGGGGGGAGGAGTGCTCACTGAGAGACAACCCCCAACCCAAAATATGCACACATGCACACACGCAGAGGCGCCCGCATGCACGCACACACACGAAAACACACACGCACACAGGCCACACCCCATCTTCAACCCAACATACTAATGGAAAAAAGCAAAAAATGTCAATTGTTAAACAGAGCGTCAGGAAGTGTGCTCATGTTTGTGTGTGTGTGTGGAGGGAAGGGGTCAAGATGTTCTCGTGTTTTCAAACATCAATCGATTTGTCCTTTTTTTTGTCAAAATTGATTCCTCCTCTTTGCTTTGACAATGTTTTTCACTCTACCACTTGTGCACAAATTGGGGCTATAGATGTCTGAGCTATGCGCACTGGAAAGGACGTTCTGAGTTGCGCATGCACATGCAGTGCTGAGAATGAATAAATAGAGCAGCAATTATATCCCAATCGAATCTCCAACTGCTTTTCAAGATGGAATGATATTTCATTGTATTTAAACCAACTTGAAGTGTTGTGTGCAGATCGGATCAGAATAACAATATCTCAGTCCTGATTCACCTGTCTGATCCCCATCTCAGTGGCGATGATTCTGACATTTCAAATGTTATTACGCTGAGACGAGTATTTGTATCCCAAAGCCTTGACAGTGAGCGCGGCTTTGAAAGGAAATGCTGCACGTGCAAGAATTCAATTCCTTTCACCTTGACAGTGCAAGACATTCCATTCCTTAATTTCGCTTTTTGCGCTGTCTCGCTCATTTCAACATGTGAGGTTGATCAATGCAGATATGTCCAGGGGAAACTTCACTCCTTAGGAAATTAGGCCACTATTGGAATCGGAAATCACAGCATGTGTCTGTTGCGTGTCTCTTTACAGCTACTCGTGACTGGGTGGAACCGTGAGATCAGCAACACGGTAGTTCCTGTCTTTCATTCCACGGCGAACCTCTTAGGTCACTTATACATGGACTCAAGGATGGAGATGATGCGCGTACAAAGACACAAACAGGCAAAGGAAAACTATACAATGATAAATGTGTAATTTGATCTCAACACAGAGGAAAGTTTGTCGCCATTTTGCAAGTTGCATTTAATGTCACATTGAAAAGTTATTATTTTGCTCATACAACCATGTTACCACCATGTCATATCCTGAACTAAATTTCCAGTTCACATGGAGCATCATTGTAATTCTCTCACACCGATATTAATCATTCTATATCACAGATCAACAAATAATAAGCATCACCCCATTTTTGATGCAGTTTCTCAAATCCTCTGAAATACTGAATTCTCTCTTATTTTGAAAACATTTTATTCATGTTTTTTCCAAGTATGGGATTGAAAGGAAAAGTCTTGTACTTTGAAAATGCTCAATTTCAAAAAGGAACAAAAATGTTTGAGTTTAGCGATTCGTAATGTAAAACATAATTTGGGCTTTTGTTTGCACAACATTAATTTGAACTACTTTGCACTCTCATTAAAATACAAATGATTCATGAGATGACCAATGTCTGTGTGACATGAATTACAAGCACTGTCAAGATCCGTGAAGAAATGTCCACCATAAGGGCATTACCTGTAAATCTTCCTTCTGACATTTGATATACAATAAAGTCTCGTTATATCGATATCGGATATATCGATAGTCCCGGTTATATCGATACTATTTCTATGCACGCACGGAGAAAATTACATGCAAACAGGGTCGGATATATCGATAGTCCCGGTTATATCGATATTTTTTCGGACTCCCTTGAATATCGATATAACGAGACTTTACTGTATTTCCAAATATGTTGTGGATCAGCTGATCAGATACACCCTACAGAAAAGTAGCTAGCAGAAGTAAAAAAAAGCAACCCAAAGTCCATAGAGCACTTCAAAAACAAACACCACTGCATACAAAGTGCTGTACAAGGAGTAAAATCAGATGTCCAAAAGTTAAAAACAAAAATAAAGTCAAATTCATCAAACACAAAAACAAAGTCTATTCTTGAGTCAAAAACCAGCGAATGAAAAATGTGAAATGTGAAAAATCAGTGAACATCTCAATCTGTGTTTATTTGTATGTTCAAGAGACTTCTTGGTACACACGTACCAGCACGCAGATGCACATACACTCATAAAAGGTCTCTCCAACCAAGTGTTTTCCCTATCTTCGCCGTTTGTGTCTGTGCTTGTTTTTGTCCTCCTTTAATTGCGTCTTTTTTCTTGGAAGGAGTACCGACTACAAGACAGTGAAGGCTCCAACTAATGGAGAGGCTATAATTGTGAATTGAGGCATTCATCGAGGGACGTCATCCAGGAATTGCACCATACAATACCCATTGCCAGACTGCTTGCATCACCAACGAGTCAGCAATCACACACACACGCATGTACACACACATGCGCACACACACACTTACACACGCACACGCCAACAGACACAAACAGCAGAGCACCCTAATCACACCTCTGTAACAGAAGGAGGCAAGGAGGAGCTGCAGGGGAGGAGAGCAAGTGGAGAAAAGAAATTAGACAAGGAGAGAGGAAGGAGGGGAGGAGGAGATAAGATAGTGAAATTGATGTTTCCTACCATTTGATGTGGGTCATAGAGCCCAGGAGGCAGATCAGACACACACACACGCACACACACACACACACACACACACACACACACACACACACACACACACACACACACACACACACACACACACACACACACACACACACACACACACACACACACACACACACACACACACACACACACAAACAGATGTTAACATCAGCATAGGCATGAACATGAATACATAAAGGATGCAAGAACAATGAAAGCCTTCAAATACACATTTTGAAAGACAGACAACCACAAAGACATATATCGCTTTCTGTCAGGTAACCCTCCAAACAGTCTCTATAGCATCCTCCCCAGTCAAATAAACCATTAGGCCAAACACAGAATAAGCAAGCTAAAAGAGATACAACAAAGCCTTCCCTGGCAGCATGGAAGAAAATTAAATAAAAAAAGATGCCAACTCTCAGGCACCTGTCACAGAGACATCAGAAAGAACTCAATTAAACACACCGTCACTGCTCAATTACTGCCATATAATCACAGCAATTTATGTTCCTTTGCCACACGACCGCCAAACAAGCACACATGGGGGTCAAATACAAGATACAGTAACTGGAATAGTGCACACAA